>NC_044555.1:102203342-102382150 GCF_007565055.1 Rhinopithecus roxellana | reverse complement strand
AGTGGTTGTCCAATCATTTGGTTATGGAACATTCTAAAACTTAGACAAGACGATTGTGATTGGCTGAAGGGCATACGCCCTCCTCCAGGGTGACGTGTCTGCCTATGGATATCAGTTGCCAGAGAAACCTGGCTTTACTTATGGCGGTTGGAGGAACGGCAGTGATCACACGTCGGCTGCTGGGAAGATCTGGATTCTCGTTTCAGGTTTCGGGGTGGGGGTGGGGAGAAAGGGTCGATGATTTCCTCTTTTCGTCGGGTATAGACGGGATTAGCTAGTTCCTTCACAATCGGTCAGAGCTGGATTCAGATTCCTGCTCGCCAACGCCCAGCTTGGGCAAGGCTCCTGTTCTTTCTGTGTCTCGGTTTCCATGTTTGTAAAATGGTGATAATAATAGTATCTACCTCAGAGACGTGTACTGGATAATAGTGCGTATAAGGCACGTAATATGAAGCCTGGCCCCTGGAGATATTAGCTATTGTTATGGAGATAAATAATATGCGTAATAGAATGAGAAAAATTATAAATTATATAAATTCTCTAATAGTAGTGCCCTTTCTGCCATCAACTTCTTTCCTAGAATAAAAGATAAAAGAGATATATCAATTTTTACCAATGAAATAATTTGCTGTTTGGGAATTGCCTCGAAATTGCAGAGATTGTAATTTTCCCATGTTGAAAAGTTAAATAAAAGGTGGGGGGGTGGAGTGCGAGAAAGAAAGAGATGGAGAACGAGAGCGAGCTGGAGATGAACCACATGCGATGAGTAGGCCTTGTTTGGATCCTGAATCGAACACACCAACTGTAAAAATATGTTTAAGACGCATCGGGAAAATTGGAACACGGATTCGATATTTGATGTTTTTTAAGGAATTGATGTCAGTTTTTTTAGGCGTCACAGTAGTATTGTGGTTATGTTTTCAAATTGTCCTTTATTGTAGAGATATATACGAAAATATTTACGGATTAAATAATATAATGTCTGGAATTGGCTTCTAAATACATTAATGACTAGGATTTGCTTCAAAATAATCTCAGCGGTAGGGGGAAATGGGGAGGGGTATAGATGAAACAAAATTGGCCCTAAATTAATAATAGTTTTTGCTGAGTGATAGGCAGTGGGTTCCGTATATTAATCTGCTTTCCTTGGTATACGTTTAAATTTTTGTATAATAAAATACAGAAGTCAGATATTCCCGTGAGCTTGAAAAAGTCGGGGGTGGGGGGGAGCAGTGGGTGGGGTTATAGATGAAACAAGATGGCCTTCAGTTGGTAATTGTTGAAAGCTGGATGATGGATTCGTGTAGGTTTGTAATACTATTCTTTTATTTCATCCATTTGAAATCATCTTTAAGGAAAAGTTAAAAAAATTGTCAGAAATTATATAAATATACAATGAGTTAAATTTGAAAATGTAGCCACAAGAAAGGAAAAAGAAATACTTGTACATTATTTATCAGCTTTGGTGTCCTTTGTGTGTGATGAAATTGCATTGGCTGATGTAGAAGAAAGCCGTATCTCATATCTTTTTATTTTATGTCCTTTCCTGTCCTTTTGTTTGACCTTCTAGGTCACCATCAGAAAAGCTAAGTTTGCTGTATAGTGAGGATCAGGAGGTCTGATCCTGATTGCAGAACCTTCCCTGATTACAGAATCTTGGGTAAGTGCCTCCTTTCTGGCCTCAGTTCTTAAACAAGATAATACCACATAACCTTCCTAACTGTCCAGGAATATTTTGAAAATTAATAAGCTCCTATCTGGGAAAGTAGTCTAAATTCTGAGAAGGGAAGGATGGAGCTAAGTCCATTGGTAGTTCCAGTATAGAAAGTACATAAGCAACAGAGGACTGTGTAATCTTACATCCCTTGATAAAAGATATTACAGTCAATCCCCTGTAGTAGTTCCACAGTTCCATATATTACATTTTTCTTTGGAGCATCCTATATGCAGCATAGTTTAGTGGTTAAGAGCAAATACTTCCTGAATTTAAATCCTGGCTCTGCCACTTAACTATGTGATCTTGGGCAAGATACTTACTCACTTTATACCTAAGTTCCTCGTATATGAAACAGAGATGATAATAATAGTTCCTACTTCATAGGATTGTTGAGAGGATTACATGTAAAGTACCAGGACAGTGCATGGCACATGTAAGTATTTGCTTTAATAATAATTATGGTTCTGTTAGTCCTGATAATCTCCTGTTTTATCTACACATTTACACCTACTTCTAAAAGCAGTAGATATCTCTTTTTGGAATTGTGTAAAAATAATAATAATTAATACTGTTGGTTTCTCTCCTCGTTTTCCAGAAGCAGCAGTTACCACTAGAACTGAATTCCGAAATTATGACTTCTGGCTTGTCTTAACAATCTAGAAAGGTTTTAAGTATATTGATCATACTTATTTATGAGGAAATTTCCAGGAGCTATAATTTTAGCTAGCAGTTCAAACCAAATTTATAAATAAGCAAATCTTTTCACTGAATATTCAGTCTGCTAACAGCTTTTACATCATTCCTCCTTTGTCTCAGACTTAAAAAAAAATCTATTAAATGTAATGGAAATGTTTCAAGATCCAGAAGAAAAAATTGATATGAATGTAACTGATATGGTATATGTGCATTTAAAGGTTTATTCCAACAAAATGTTATTCACACTCTTTTCTGACATATGCATACACAAAAGATGTTAGCATTTGCAGTCTGATTCTCAAATGACCCATTGCTTGTGTGGAGAGATGAAGTAAGGTTTGAAGGTTTTTCAGCCTTTTGACAGCTACATATGGAGTCACTGTAATTTCCTTTTTTTTCTCCCTTCTGAAAAGTAGGTTTCAGAGGAGGGCCCTGCCCTCGTGGAAGAGACGCTCTAGATCGGTAGGCACAGAATACCTTTACATGAGACCATTTAGAGAATGATTAGGGGCTAAAGGTAGGGGGTGGACTGTTGAGCCAACAGGGACTCAGAGAAAGCAAGGGTCAGGGTGACCTGAAATAGAGGAAAAAAAATCTCACAGAGGAAGAGGACCTTGACCTGGCTCTCAGAGGATGGGTGGAACTTAGGAGGGAATGAGCCCAGTCTGAATGGTATGTCTACAAAGTATACTATGTGCAGTGATGATTAACTGAAAAATTGGGCTGACCATTTGTGAGATCCATGAATAAAAGTAGATCAGAAAGTCAGTGTGAGTTTTAAATATATATATTTTATTATAAAATGTTAATCACATAATATGTGAAGTCACTACTGATAACCTTTTCTATTGGTCCTAGTGTTTTGCTATTTAAAATAATACTGCATCAAATATTCTTAGTATAGCCATCCATTTACAAGTATTATTCAAGAGCGACATTTATGCCTTTAAGCTGTGATAATTAAATTAATACTAGTGAGAACTGTCAGATATACCACTGTGACAGAACAGATGGCCCAGAGACAGTGATACCTTTAAAAGTTAAATAATTGCTGAGCGCGGTGGCTCACGCTTGTGATCCCAGCACTTTGGGAGGCCAAGACGGGTGGATCATGAGGTCAGGAGTTCAAGACCAGCCTGGCCAAGATGGTGAAACCCCGTCTCTACTAAAAATACAGGCGGGCGCCGGTAATCCCAGCTACTCGGGAGGCTGAGGCAGAGAATTGCATGAACCCAGGAGGCGGAGGTTGCAGTGAGCCGAGATCGTGCCATTGCACTCCAGCCTAGGTGACAGCGAGACTCCGTCTCAAAAAAAGAAAAAAAAAAAGTTAAATAACCAAAAATAATTTGGAAGAGAGTACCTTGAAAGACCCATATACCTCTGAGAATTTAGAATGTTATAAAGTGGTATTTCATACCAATGGGGAAAGGATAAACTCTTCAGTGATGAATATTAGAAAAAGTTAGTTATACATTTGAGGAAAACTATAAAAGTACCAATAATGGGTAGGAAATCACTTCTACAGTATTTTTGGAGCATTTTCCCTAAGCATGATGTAAAAGCCAAAGGTCACAAGGGAAAAAGCTGATAGATTTGTCTGTGATATTGAGAGATGTATGCACATATACATACAACAGTCTTATAGTAAGACACCATTAGACAAAGGTGGTTTGGAAAAAAATTTCCAACATAAAATGAAACTAATATTTAATTACTAGAAAATAATAGCAAACAACCTAGTAGAAGAGAACAAAAATATTCATATAAGATAACGTATGTGACCAGTGAATGTATGAAAAGATGATATCACACAAATTCAAATGAAATTATCTTACTACATGTTAGGTTGGGCCAAGAAAAGCCCCTCTCCTTTTTTTTTTTTTCAAAAAGATGTTTTTCCAGTGTTCTTGAAGTCATGAAAAAATGAACTTTTATATTTTTGTTAGGAGTACAAATTAAAACAGTTCTTTGTGAGATGAATTTGGCTCTATCTCATCAAAGTTATAAATAAGCAAATCCTTTGGCTAAATAGTTCCTCTTGGAATATATCCTTCAGAGGTACTTAATGCTCTAATATTTGTATACGCTGATGTGCATTGCAGTATTTTTGTGATAATGAAATATTGGGAAAAGCCTAAATGTTCAGAGACTGGTTATAGTACATAACAGATTAAAGAATGTGTTATGACTATTAAAAAGAAAAGGTAGGTATGTACTGACATGGAAAGATGCCCATGATAAGTGAGCAAGGCAAGGTGCAGAGCAGTATGCATCTCACATTTGTCAAAACAAATACATGCATGCTATATATTCACATACCTATGTGTATAATGTACACATTAAGTCTTTAAAGTTACGTTTTATGTGAATGTGTACATGAAAAGATTTGAAGGCATACATGCTCATTCAGAGGATACTCCTAGGATTGGGGTGGGAGAGGGGTAGGTGATAAGGGAAGAATGTTCACATCTTTATATAAAATTTGTTATCTATAGGTATATAAAGGAAATATAAATGGTACCACAAGATCTAATTCATTGAGGTGAACAAAGATTGTCTGTTCATAACTTACAAACTACTGGATGGATTAAGGAGTTAAAATATAAAAGAAATCTATCAAAATATTTGTTCTTAATTTTTAAACTTAAAAATGAAAGGAAAAAAAGTATTTTAAAATGATCCCCAGTGCTGGCCAGAGCGTGAGGCATAGTAAATATTTTTACACACTGCTTGTAGGATTAGAAATTGGCACAACTTGTGCAGAGGGAGTAATTTGGCAATGTATTGAGAGTGTTCTATCTCTTGACTCACTAAGCCCACTTCTGAGAGTCTTAAAGGAATAATAGGAAGCAAGAGTAAAAAATGTTTACACAAAATGTTTTCATTGATTATTAAAGAATATATTGGTGGGAGGTGTGCACTGGATATTTCCAGGGAAGGAGTGGCTAAGTAAATTAAGGTATGCTCATTTGACGGAATATCTTTATATGACTCAAAATGGATGCATATTATAACCTTAACATGGGAAGATTATTGGTTATCATAGTAAAGTTTTTAAAAGGAAAAATCTAAGCTTTGATAGCCACTATGAGCTCACCTCTGTTTAAATGTATTATTTATACAGAGATTAAACTTGTAAAATTAAAGATAGAAAACTAAGACAAACATAAGTACAAAAGTGTTTTCTGAGTTTCTGGTTTACCCTAGAGCTGATCTGTAGGGAACAGGTGGGAAAATAGTTGATGACTGTTGTCCCTAATTTGTGCCCCCATTTTCTCCATGTGTTGAGTCACAGCTCCCTCCACCCCTATTCACAATTATGTACCCACCAGGTACCAGTCTGACTTCCAGAATGGTTTTTGTCCAGCTTGGCTCTACTTAATGTGTTTTACACAGTCTGGTTGGCACTAGGTCACGTTGCTTTCTTTAGGTGATATTTTCACTATCATCCTTTTGTTTTATGGAACCTCTGCACTATGAGCCCCAAGATGGGCTTTCTGGATTTACTCATGCAGGTTGAGTATCCCTAATCTGAAATGCTCCAAAATCTGAAACTTTCTGAGTGCCAACATGCCACTAGTAGATGATTCCACATCTGACCTCATGTGACAGGTGGAAAAGAATGTTTAAAATACTATATAAAATTACCTTCAGACTATGTATATAAGGTGTATATGAAACAAATGAATTTCCTGTTTACACTGGGGTCCCATCCCCAAGATATTCTCATGCATATGCAAATATTCCAATATCTGAAACACTTCTCATCCCAAGCATTTTGGATAAGGAATACTCAACCTGTAGTAACAATTCTCAGAAGTCTTCAGATACTGTATCTGCTCTGTCCTGGTCACAAAGCAATTCTTTTAGAAACATTATTCTAGAAGCATGATAGCTTACAATTTAATGCCATGATACACTGGCCACTATCACCACTGTCTGATCCTTCACAGGATGTGTCTCCGTGTCCCTCTCAGCCAGAAAGTTTCTGATTCCCACAGGGATCAGTCTCCATATTTACAAATTTTGATGCTTTCTGAAGACTGACTTTACCCTTGAATTTCTGCTCAAAGCTTTGTGCTCTTTCAGTTAGAGGATATTGTTTGCTTAGTGAAAGTACTAGCATCCAGGCCTCTCTTCCCAATAACTGGCTTTCCTGATTCAGGGATCTAGTCTTCAAGCATGCATGCATATTTATTTATTTATTTATTTATTTGACAGAGTCTCACTGTCACCCAGGCTGGAGTGCAGTGGCACAATCTCCTGGCTCACTGCAACCTCCACCTTACAGGTTCAAGTGATTCTCCTGCCTCAGCCTCCCAAGTAGCTGGGATTATAGGTGTGCACCACTATGGCTGGCTAATTTTTGTATTTTTAGTAGGGACGGGGTTTCACCATGTTGGCCAGGCTGGTCTTGAACTTCTGACCTCAAGAGATCTGCCCACCTCAGCCACCCAAAATGCTGGGATTACAGGCTTGAGCCACCGTGCCCGGCCTTCTTTTCTTTTCTTTCTTTCTTTTTTTTTTTTTTGCCCACAGGTGCTACTACCAAACATTTCTTATCTCTGATTTTCTTCTCAGAGCCTCCCTGATGCCTGCCTACACAGTGTTAACGGCTACAGAATGGCTGATGGGCTTTTTCTTTGGGTGAAAGTTGTAGTTACTAGAGAAACCTGGTTTAAGGCTGGTCTACCATCATCCCTTTCTCAGAGGTTACCCTGATTTTAACAGGCTAGTATTTATCTGTCTAGATATTTCCATGCACATTTATAGACATCTGTTTAAAACACACACACAAATGAGAGCACATTCTTCCCAAAAACTGTTTCACACTAATGTTTATTTCTCTACCTGTGCTATCTTTTTTTTCTTTTTTTGGAGATGGAGTCTCTGTCGCCCAGACTAGAGTGCAGTGGTGCGATCTCAGCTCGCTGCAACCTCCGCCTCTCGGGTTCAAGCGATTCTCCTGCCTCAGTCTCCTAAGTAGCTGAGACTACAGGCATGCGCCACCATGCCCGGCTACTTTTTTTGTTTTTTGTATTTTTAGTAGTGACGGGGTTTCACTACGTTGCCCAGGCTGGTCTCAAACTCCTGACCTCATGATCTGCTTGCCTCGGCCTCCCAAAGTGCTGGGATCACAGGTGTGAGCCACTGCGCCCGGCCTTATCTGTCTCTTTATGATCGTATTGCATTTGGGATCCTATAGTATTACGCCATCTGCCTATTTACCTAGTAATATATATTGAACATCTTTCCATGTCAGGACACGGATCTCTGCTTAATTCATTTGAATGTTCTTCTGTAGTATTCATACATAATTTATGTTATCATTTTCCTATTGAAGAATAGGTAGGTGTTTTCCAGTTCTTCAGTATTGCAAACACCACTACATTGAACATCTTTGTATCCATGTACAAATACTCTGGCAAGGTACTGTGCTAGCTGTTCAGCCTCATCACCTTTATGAAATTCTCACAGGAGCCTGTGAAGGCTATGGGTAATTTGCCACATTCCACAGATGAGAAAAAGAGGCTAAGAGAGCTTACATGTCTTGCCTGAGGTATCACAACTCATAAATGATGGAGCCTAATTGAAGTAAAGGTCTGTCTGACAGCAGAACTCAAGTATTTTCTCTGATACCACGATTTACAATTGCAGTATATGATTAATATATGTGTTTAAACATATAAACCACATGTTTATAAATTACTCATTTTTTTCTTTTCCTTAGATGATTTCACAAAAGTTCATCTTCATTGCAGATACCTGCCTTTCTTTCTAGGTTGTATCTCCCACTTCACCCTTCTAGACCATCCCAGAAGATCTATAAGATTTCATCTGGGAAATCACTAGGAGTTCTTGGAAGGGAAAGAAGGAAGATTGTGTAAGTCAAAGGAATTGTTTCCTCTGTCACACCATAAGAATAATGGAAGACTATTTTTTGCATCCTTTTCTCACTAGCACTCCCTGCTGCACTTTACACTGTAGATTATACCTTTTTCTTCTTGGAATGCTCATCTTCTTTGGCATCCAAAATGACATTCTTCTAATTCTGTTATGGCTACTCTTAACATTTTTGTTTCATTTGTGGTCTCTGCATCCCTTAAATGCCTTTTGTCCTTAGGTTTTCCAGAATTCCATACTTGAAGTTCTTCCTCTCTTCTCCCTGATTTCACTGGCCCTCGTAGTGTCTACTACCAGTTATGTGATGATTACTCTCAGATCTCCATTTCTGGCTTTTACTTCTCACCCGAGCTTTAATTTTGTGTGTGTGTGTGTGTGGGGGGGGGTGTACCCGGTTAGCTGTACGAAACTGAGCTTTACAATTTTATGTTTAACTGTACACCTCACACGCAATAGGCCCAACACAACTGTTCCTTCAATCCATTTTCTCTTCCTGTAAATGGAGTATTATCATTTGGTGATAATACTAATGACCTAATCACCCATACCTGGGAGTCATCACTGATTCCTCCCTCACCAATCTTTTTTTTAGCTTCTTCAACAATCACTGACGGTGGTGTCATGTACCATTTCTTGTATCTGCTCCCAAACCATTTTGTGCCTATAACTATCATTATACTAACCTTATTGTTTTATAATTGTCACTTTAGGTATTTGGATCTCTAGCACCTACCATAGTACTTATCCCAAAGCAGATATGTAGTAATGTATAATGACAAACTGAATAGATTAATGAATGGATGAATTACCTATGTTCTGTCATTTTATTTCTGATTCCAAACTAAACCCTAAATTCAGTGCTTTTATTAAATTCATTAATTACCCAGGCTTGAAATTGCAGATTCCTCCCTCCTTTGTTTACTATATTCTTTGTGATTTCTGTATTCTTGTTTCTTTTTTTTTTTTTTTTTTTTGAGACGGAGTCTCGCTCTGTCGCCCAGGCTGGAGTGCAGTGGCCGGATCTCAGCTCACTGCAACCTCCGCCTCCCAGGTTCACGCCATTCTCCTGCCTCAGCCTCCCGAGTGGCTGGGACTACAGGCGCCCGCCACCTCACCCGGCTAGTTTTTTGTATTTTTTAGTAGTGATGGGGTTTCACCGTGTTCGCCAGGATGATCTCGATCTCCTGACCTCGTGATCTGCCCATCTCAGCCTTCCAAAGTGCTGGGATTACAGGCTTGAGCCACTGCGCCCGGCCTCTTCAGTTTCTCTTGACTCTGTCATCATCCTAGTTCAGACCTTTCTGGACTTACACAAGAACCTTTACTGTTACTCATTTTGCCCTTAGTCAACTAAGTATAACCTTCCCTATTCCATATTGTCATTTCTCCTGTTCAGAAGTCTTAAATTTCAACTCCACTGCCTTTTATAGTTTCATTTAATTCCTTCTTTCTTTAAAATTGCTTTCCTATCTTGTGAGTGGCATCAACAGAGTAATTTGTGGGTAGATGTGATGAGTATTTGGGTGAGATGAGAGTAGTGGCTGGTAGTGAGGATCAGAGAGAGGGAAAGGAGGTAAAAAAAAAAAAAAAATCACTTATAAAGAGTCCTGAAATGGGATTTGAAATCCAGATTTTAAGGGAGTTAGAATGTGTTATGCTCTGATGGGCCTTTATGAAACATAAAGGTTGCCATAGAAAACAACCAAGTAAAATATTTTATATATTACAGTGGTTGGAATAAAAACAGGGTTGAATGAGTTCCAGAAAGCAGGGTTCTCAACCTCGTGGACAGCAATCTGCAGAAGAAGAGAACTTCAAAAAACCAACTAGAAGCAACATGCAGAGAAGTAAGATGAGAGGGGCCTCCTCGGGAAAGAAGACAGCTGGTCCACAGCAGAAAAATCTTGAACCAGCTCTCCCAGGAAGATGGGGGGGTCGCTCTGCAGAGAATCCCCCTTCAGGATCCGTGAGGAAGACCAGAAAGAACAAACAGAAGACTCCTGGAAACGGAGATGGTGGCAGTACCAGCGAAGCACCTCAGCCCCCTCGGAAGAAAAGGGCCCGGGCAGACCCCACTGTTGAAAGTGAGGAGGCGTTTAAGAATAGAATGGAGGTTAAAGTGAAGATTCCTGAAGAATTAAAACCATGGCTTGTTGAGGACTGGGACTTAGTTACCAGGCAGAAGCAGCTGTTTCAACTCCCTGCTAAGAAAAATGTAGATGCAATTCTGGAGGAGTATGCAAATTGCAAGAAGTCGCAGGGAAATGTTGATAATAAGGAATATGCGGTTAATGAAGTTGTGGCAGGAATAAAAGAATATTTCAATGTGATGTTGGGCACTCAGCTGCTCTACAAATTTGAGAGGCCCCAGTATGCTGAAATCCTCTTGGCTCACCCTGATGCTCCAATGTCTCAGGTTTATGGAGCACCACACCTACTGAGATTATTTGTAAGAATTGGAGCAATGTTGGCCTATACGCCCCTTGATGAGAAAAGCCTTGCATTATTGTTGGGCTATTTGCATGATTTCCTAAAATATCTGGCAAAGAATTCTGCATCTCTCTTTACTGCCAGTGATTACAAAGTGGCTTCTGCTGAGTACCACCGCAAAGCCCTGTGAGCGTCTACAGACAGCTCACCATTTTTGTCCTGTATCTGTAAACACTTTTTGTTCTTAGTCTTTTTCTTGTAAAATTGATGTTCTTTAAAATCGTTAATGTATAACAGGGCTTATGTTTCAGTTTGTTTTCTGTTCTGTTTTAAACAGAAAATAAAAGGAGTGTAAGCTCCTTTTCTCATTTCAAAGTTGCTACCAGTGTATGCAGTAATTAGAACAAAGAAGAAACAGTAGAACATTTTATTGCCTAGTTGACAACATTGCTTGAATGCTGGTGGTTCCTATCCCTTTGACACTACACAATTTTCTAATATGTGTTAATGCTACGTGACAAAACGCCCTGATTCCTAGTGCCAAAGGTTCAACTTAATGTATATACCTGAAAACCCATGCATTTGTGCTCTTTTTTTTTTTATGGTGCTTGAAGTAAAACAGCCCATCCTCTGCAAGTCCATCTATGTTGTTCTTAAGCATTCTATCTTTGCTCAAATTGTTGAAGGATGGTGATTTGTTTCATGGTTTTTGTATTTGAGTCTAATGCACGTTCTAACATGATAGAGGCAATGCATTATTGTGTAGCCACGGTTTTCTGGAAAAGTTGATATTTTAGGAATTGTATTTCAGATCTTAAATAAAATTTGTTTCTAAATTTCAAAGCAAGTAATTTGCAGTGTGCCTTTCATGTTACTGAGGCTGGTATTCTGTGGTTATTGTAGAAATTTTAGAAAACATAGTAAGAACAAATGCAAATAAGAATCGTGTAACTCTGCTGGATCATTCAAGATCCAAGCAATAAATAAATGGGACTCAAAAATGGATGATTTGACGAGAGTTAAAGAATTTTTTCCCTGAGTTGTCACCAGAGAGGTAGGGTTGTGGTGTGTATTAGTTGGCTCAGGCCGCCATAACAAAGTACCACAGACTGAGTGGCTTAAACAATAAATTTATTTTCTCACAGTTCTGGATGTTGGAAGTTAGATCAAGGTGTTGCCAGAGGATTTTTTTTGAGGCCTCTCTCTTTGGCTTCTACACAGCTGTCCTCCCTGTCATCACATGGCCTTTTTCTCTGTATCTGTGTCCTAATCTCTTCTAAGGACACTAGTCACTGGATTAGGACCCACCCCAATGACCTCATTTAATTTAGTTATCTCTGTAAAGACCCTATTTCCAGCTACAGTCACATTCTGAGGTATTGGGGATTAGGACTTCAACATGAATTTGGCAGGTGTGGGGAGGCGTGGGTGCACAATTCAGGGCATAACATAGTGTTACTATCCCTCTGCAAAGGAGATGAGGAAAGGAAGGGGGGAGGAGCAGAGGGAGGTAAGGGAGGGGTTACTGGAATGGTATACAGCTGTGTGGAAAGGTCCACCTGACAGTAGCTGTAATCTTCAGGATGCAGTCAGCTCACAGCGACCCTGAAAGAGAAAATGAAATGAGAGGGAATAAATGCTTGACTTCGCTGTCTTCCGAACATCTGCTGGGTATTTCCCTTTGGCCAAATTGGAAGCTGGAGGGCAAGGAAGACCTTTTGTATAGTCTGTGTTGGTAAGTGTGGGGGACACAGAGCAGGAAGGAAAGTAGATGGTGGGGAGGGGGGCGGAGGAGGGTGGTTGTGGGTGGTGAGTGGGAGGAGGACAAACGGGAGATACCTAGCACACACCTGAAATAGTTAATACTTTACCATATGTTCTTGGAATTATGTGTATACATAAATATTTGTAATAAAGATCACACACCTTGTTTTTTAAACAAATTGGGATCAGATTATATGTATGGTTTTCTAAGTATTTTTCTCCCCAAATTGATATACAAAGGAAGTTCTAGGCTAATAAAACCAGTTTATTTTTAAACGAGCTAAAACATGAAAATGGAAAAATTCTGAGATTGAAAATTAAGGAGAAGTTGCCACATAGAAAAATTTGTTATAAAATGGTACTCTAAAAGTGTATTTTGGACACCAAAACAAGTCAGGGTAACAGAATGGAAATATCTGTGTCTGTGTATATGTGTTTAATTTGTTAGATATGTTAGAGGGAATATTTGAATTAGTAGTGAAAGGATGGGATAGTCAAAATATTTGAGGGGAATGTTAGATCTTTTGCTTTACACTTTATTCCAAAGTACATTCCAAATGAATTAAAGATTTACATTTGATAAGTGAAACCATAGATTGTTTGTTTAAAATGAAGGATATTTTATCATGGCTCAGATGATCTTTCTAAATATTATTGACAGGATGCCTACAGGAAAAGGTGGATAGATTTTCATACATAAATACTTTAAATAACTTTATTATAAAACATCATGAGAGAAATTATTAGGCATGCAACACAGAAGAACAGAATAGTCACAACATATAAATACAAATTGTTAATATCTTTAAAGGATTTTTTACAAGTTATAAGAGACAAGGGAGATAGGCCATAGATGCACATAGGCTAATTTTGAAAAGAAATGCAAATTGCAAGTAAACAGGTTCATTTTCCCAAGACGTAAATACTTAAAATAATGAAGTATTTTCTACCACTGTTGTCATCCCCCTTGCAATAGGTGCTAGTAAGGTATTGAACATGCTTTTTTAGGTGTCTAGTCAATATATTGTCAGAGTAGTAGAAACCAGGCTAGGTTGTAGGCTGGCTGCATTGTGACCATCACACCATCAAGTGATGACTACACCCATCAGGTGTCAATTATTCTTCCCCAAATTGTGGACTGTTTTGGTTATGGTGTAGACAGAGAGGGGGAGTAGCAGGAGAAAGGAGCAATGTAAAGAAGAAAGGAGGTTTGATAATTATTGCAGCCCGTTGATTACTGAACCTAATTATCACGTTTCTCTAACACTGGTACTTAGCACATAGAAGTTGCTCATTAAATGTGCATTCAATGAAGACTACGTCTTAGACCTTGCATCTTAGTGAATACTTCATTTAAATAGGCAAATCCCTGGTGTCAGATGGCTGAAATGATTCAAATTTTGCATTAGTGAATGATAGGTGACCAGATGGGCAGTCTTGGGGCCTCTCATCCTCATATCCTCTGGAATCTAGGGTCTAGCCAACTAATTGAGTTCTTGACCCCTATCCCATTAAGAAGACAGTTGTAACATAGCCCATGATATTCATGAAAACATTCCAAAAGAAAATAAGGATTTGTTAATGAAATTTTGAATAGGAGGCCTACCAAACAGATATGGATCTTAGTTCATACCCTTCAGCATATAAGAAATGTCACATTTTCAAAGCGCCTTTAAATGAATATAAATATGACTCTGATATCAAACCCTAGCATGCTAGTGGGAAATCCACATCAGTTATTACTGGGGATTCCTCATCTCCATTAGTTGTACAGCATTCTATGGTCTTATCTAGCACCAAAGCCTGAGGAGATCCCTGCTGTCTTCAGCTGTCTGTCCACACTGGTTAGGGATGAGGTGCTCATTTACTGAACTGGCATGGTATCTTCAGATCCCTTGTCCCTGCTGCTTCTATCCAACCCTCTGGGTAGTGGAATGTTTGCCAAGACCAGGTGACCAGCTTCCCCCGGCCCATCACAGAGTCTTCTTTGGGTCCTGATACAGGGAAATGCTCATGTCTCTGCTACTGAAAGGAAGTATAGACCCTGACCTCTATTCTCTTGCTGCCCTAAAATGCCCTCCATTCCCATCCAGGGACATCTGGCTTGATTTCATCAATGTATATAATTTTTTTCAGAATATATCGGCTGGGCACAGTAGCTCACGCCTGTAATCCCAGCACTTTGGGAAGTCGCAGGAGGATTGCTTGAAGCTAGGAGTTCAAGGCAAGCCTGAGCAACATAGCAAGACCTAATTTCTAAAAAAAAAAAAAAAAAAAAAAAAAAAAAAAAAAAAAAAAATTAGCTGGTGTGCGCCTGTAGTCCCAGCTACTTGGGAGGCAGAGGTGGGAGGATCCCTTGAGCCCAGGAGTTTGAGTCTGCAGTGAGCCATGATTACACCACTGTAGTCCAACCTGAGTGACAGAGCAAGACCCTGTCTAAAGAGAAAAAAGAAAAAATCACCAGCTTCAAGCAGCTTCAACTTCCAGCTCTGCCACAAATCTCCCTCGCTTGAATCTCTGCTGGAAATGAGAGGAGAGAAAAATATGAGAACACAACATGCATTTTTTTGTTTGTTTGTTTCTTTTTTGGTTTTTGGTTTTTTTTTTTTTTGAGACAGAGTCTCGCTTTGTCACCCAGGCTGGAGTGCAGTGGCGCGGTCTTGGCTAACTGCAAGTTCCACCTCCCGGATTCATGCCATACTCCTGCCTCAGCCTCCCAAGTAGCTGGGACTACAGGCGCCCACCACTACGCCCGGCTATTTTTGTTTTTGTTTTTTTTGTATTTTTAGTAGAGATGGGGTTTCACCATGTTAGCCAGGATGGTCTCGATCTCCTGACCTCTGATCCGCCCGCCTCGGCCTCCCAAAGTGCTAGGATTACAGGCGTGAGCCACCGCGCCTAGCAACATGCATGTTAATATATATATTTCTCTTTATTTTTTTAGAGAAGTGGGGTCTCACTCTGTCACCCAGGCTAGAGTGCAGTGGTGCCACTATAGCTTGCTGCAACTTTGAACTCCTGGGATCAAGGGATCCTCCTGCCTCAGCCTCTCGAGTAGCTGGAACTGAAGATGTATGCCACTAAGGCTGGCTAGTTTTTTTTGTTGTTGTTTTGTAGATGGGGGTCTTGCTATGTTGCCCAGGCTGATCTCAAACTCCTGGCCTCAAGTGATCCACCTCAGCCTCCTACGTAGCTGGTAATATCTCAAAAACTGATAATTCAATATGTCCCAGTTAAACGTATAGGTAGTTTCTTTTAGTTTGGATGATTTATTCTTGTTAATTGTTTCATTAAAAAAAATCTTAGGAATATTCAGGAAAGTCATAAAGTACTTTATTAGGTCCAAAACTAGGCCATCCTATTGATTTTAAAAAGGGGACAGTTATAATAAGTGGACCCAAATTCACATATGGACTCTGTTGATTTAGCAAGTTTCTCTATTTTAATACTGTAGAGATGATGTTGCTTTATCTATCCAGACATCTAGATGGCTTCCCTTCTAAAACTGAAGGGCAATTTAAAGAGTATATTTACCCCCATGACATTCAGTGCCTAGTTAACAAGGTAGGTCCATAACAAATAGCTGTTATAACTGTTATTTATTATTGTTATCAATGTCTTTGTCATCAACATGAATAATCCTGTTTTCATTCAGGAGAATGTATGTGGATTGGTATGGAAGCATGTTGTGAAATAAGTTGCATGACACTCATAAAACACCTGAAAAGGAAAGTAGTTAGTAAATATAAGGTTTGTCTTGCTTACAGCAAGTTTTTGACACAGAATAAATGTTCAAAAATTACAATTCTCTTTCCTTCCTCCCTTTCCAAAAGGAAAGGGTAAACAATATATTCCTAAGATCTGTAGTTCTCAGCCTGAGGTCCCCAGACTCTTAAGGGTCTTTGAAGATACCATTAAGAATTGAAGAGCTCTCTTCTCTTTCCATCTTGTCTCTTCTTTCTTTCTTCCTTTTTTTTCTTCCTAATTCATTATGGAGGTAATACTTAGCTGAACTTTTTCTAGAATCAAATGAGATAATATATTTAAAAGTGTATTATTAACTATGAATTGTGGCCGGGCGCGGTGGCTCACACCTGTAATCCCAGCACTTTGGGAGGCCGAGGCGGGTGGATCACGAGGTCTGGAGATCGAGACCACGGTGAAACCCCACTAAAAATACAAAAAATTAGCTGGGCGCGATGGTGGGTACCTGTAGTCTCAGCTACTCCGGAGGCTGAGGCAGGAGAATGGCATGAACCCGGGAGGAAGAGCTTGCAGTGAGCCGAGATCGCGCTACTGCACTCCAGCCTGGGTGACAGAGAGAGAGACTCCATCTCAAAACAAAACAAAATAAAACAAAACTATGAGTTGTAATAATAATGATGATTAATAGTTAGCTTGCTTATACAAATGTCAATAATCAGAAGTTGTATATACATGTATGTAAGTTATATATATATTTTTGTATATATATTTGTATATAAGTTGTGTGTGTGTGTGTATATATACACATATCTCTCCAAAATGTAAAAAAATATGTATAAGGAAGAGGATAGAAGTTAGAGATGCTCTAAATTTTGTTTAAAAAATATAAAGTTAGATAAATAATTTAGAAAAATCTACCAGATGTGGTGGTGTGCACCTGTGATCCCAGCTGCTTGGGAGGCTGAGGCAGGAGGCTCTCTTGAGCCCACTAGTTTGAATACAGCCTTGGCAACATAACAAAACCACAACTTAAAAAAAAAAGGCCAGGCATGATGGCTCATGCCTGTAACCCCAGCACTTTGGGAGGCCAAGGCGGGTGGATCACCCAAGGTCAGGAGTTTGAGACCAGCCTGGCCAACATGGCAAAACCCCATCTCTACTAAAAATACAGAAACTAGCCTGGTGTGGTGGCATGCACTTGTAATCCTAGCTACTAGGAAGGTTGAGGCAGGAGAATTGCTTGAACCCCGGAGGCGGAGGTTGCAGTGAGCTGAGATCATGCCACTGCATTCCAGCCTGGGCAACACAGCAAGACTCCATCAAAAAAAGAAAGAAGAAAGAAAGAAAGAAAGAAAGAAGAAAGAAAGAAAGAAGAAAGAAAGAAAGAAAGAAAGAAAGAAAGAAAGAAAGAAATAAAGCAAAAACGAAGAAGGAAGGAATGCAAAGGACGTAAGTACTTCTTCACGAATGACTCTGCTTATTCCGGGCTGCCTTCCTTCCCTTCCTCCTTCTTCCTACTGAAAAGGAAAGAAAACAATCTTAGGATAAGCACTGCAAGATTAAAAATGGAACATGTGTCTTAAGCCATTTTGTGCTACTATATAATACCACAGACTAGATAATTCATAAATAGAGATTCATTTCTTATGTTTCTGGAGGCTGGGAAGTCCAATATCAAAGTGCTATCATCTGGTGAGGGCCTTCATCCCATGGTGGAAGGCAGAAGGTCAAAAGAGCAGGGGGTGGGGAAGAAGGCAGCAGAATTCATCCTTTTATCAGGAACACACTCGAGATAACAAACCTACTCCCACAATAACAGTATGAATCTATTCATGAGGGAAGAGCCCCATGACCTAATCACCTCTTAAAGGTCCCACCTCTCAACATTCTTGCATTGGGGATTAAGTTTCCAACACATGAGCTTTGGGGAACACATTAAAGCCATGACAATATGTAAATTCCAAAACTCCAAAGAAAATTCCATTGGTCTAACCAAGGCAGGAAAGGAGGGGAGGGGAACATGCAAATTAAATACATGGTAAATAGAAAACACAAAGTAAAAAGGTAGAAATATATCTACAATGGATCAGTAATAATAAATATATGTGGATTAAACTTACACATTAAAAGAAAACCTCAGTTTTTTTTTTTTGTAAGACACAGAATCCAGTTTCATGCCTTTTCTCAGAGGCACACTTACAATTATCCAGAAAAGCTCAAAATAAAAGGATGGAAAAAATATACCAGGCAAATACTAAGCAAAAGAAAGCTGGTGTAGCAAAATTAATGCAAAAACAGTAGTAGTATTCATCCACAGGAGTATGGCACATCACAAACACCACACCAAGCAAATGTAGTTAGTATATTGAGCAAGAACTATTGGTGAGATACAATCAAAATGTAACTTTACTTTTGTCTAATCCTGTACTTTTAAAATTACATTTCTCTCAGGCCCCATGGCTTTCCTGCCACCTTACAGTCACTTTAAATCACAAATTGAACCTCAATTCAGTGATTAGAACACCAAGTTCCAAATAATAAAGGGCCACTGAACTTGATTTAGAGTTAAACCTTCTCTGCTAACCCAGCACCAACTTCAGGCGATCTCCCATATTTGAGCAAAGGGATGCACTGAGTTTCTTCTCTTTGCCCATCTTCCTTCCCCAGCTTGCTAATTTTGACTTCAGGCTTGTCCGGGGTTGGAGTGAGGGAAAGAGTAAGGGGAAAAGGAGCAGAAAATTCTTGTCTGGTTATATAGTAAGTTGCCTTTAGTCTCTATGGATCTAGCTGTTTAAAGGGGACTCTCATCAGAGGCTCCCTTACTGCTATCTCTGTATCAAAAATGAAACATGCTATTGCTGTTTCTCCTTCAGCTTTGAGTTTTTCAGCTGTCCATTCCATAGGGTTTTTCAGCTGGAATCTGTAGCACCCCCAAACAGCTCTCTTTGAGAGCAGCTCGCTCTCCTTCATGGCACGCTTCTTGTACATGGGAAACATGTATCTATCTTTTGCCCCCAACAAACTGGAAATGCAGACAGCTCACAATACAGTTACCACTCCCACCATCACCACAGCCACATTCTCTAGCCAGTAAGATTTGTCAGTCTGGAAGCAGATCACGTTCCACTGTGCCTTCCAACTCCAGGAGACACATATCAAGCTTTAGGGGATCCAGTTGAATCCATGGATTGAAAAGGAGAGCACCTCAACTCTTCCAACTTGGAAGCTCATTACGAAGAAATCTTCCTCACAAAACTTCCTTCATATCTCCTCTCTTGTCCCTTTTAATCATCCTTGTGAGTTTTAGAGCCGCTTGGTTATTTCCTTTGAAAACCTGGCTTTGATTTCATATCTGTTATATCTTAATGCCTACGAGGAAACTTTTAATTTAACATCCTGTCATGGAAATCTAAACCAACCAGTCCCTGAGTCCTGGAAGGTCACAGTATAACGTTAAAAAATTTTTTTAAGGTAGAGTGGGGGAGAGTGTAGGTTTTGGAGTGTGACAAACCTGGGTTCGAATCCAAGCTCTCAAACTTACTAGATTTAGGGTCTTGGAATATATACTCAACCTCTGAGTTCTGTTTCTTCTTCGTTTAGGGAAGATACTGCTGCCTACCTTGGTAGAAAGCAATTCTGCCTACCTACAGAATTACAGGAATTAAAGAGAGAACCAACTTAAAACACAAAACACTTCATCTGGCCCATAGTGGACACTCAAACAAATATTAGTTCCCTTCCTACCTGCCTCCTCCTTTCCTTGAAAGTTATGCCTTTGACATTCTTTATTTTCTAAAGAACATTTGTAAATGCAATAATAAGAAGGGGAAAACACAGGTATGATCTTCAGTGCCATTTCTGTATTCTAGAATGAGCTGTCTGATGGATCCTACAGGAAAAGGAACAATATCATCATACCATTTTCCTTTTGGGAGTTACCCATCCAATGAAGTTGAAAGTAGGGGGCAACAATAATCAAGCTATTTAACTGTTTCATATGTTTTCCTGAAACTTAATTTTAGCTTATAAGTTAAAAATCAATAAAGCACGTGTACTTAGAGCTCCAGAACTTTAGAATGAGAGTTCCAGTGCCAAACCCTTCAATAGCTACTGGACCTGGTAAGATCTTTCCCCCTTCTCTGACTTTATCTATCAGAGATGGTAAACAAACAAACAAACAAACAAAAACCCAACTGATATTTATTACTTACTATGTGTTGACACTAAATGGACTATGTAATAATTTATGTAAACCTCACAGCAACCCTAAGAAGAAGTAATGGAATTATTCCCATTTTACAAAAGAGGCACAGAGGCCAAGGACACACAGCTAAGAGTGGCAGATCTGGGATTTGAACCCAGTTAGTGACTACTCTTGACAACTCTTAGCTACTGTACTATCCTGGCTCTCTGAAAAGGAGAAGGTTTTGAGAAATGTGAAACTTGAGATCTCATTTGTGAAAGCACCCTGACTGTATAACAGGCCCACCTAAAAGCTGATGTCAAAATAAGATTAGACATAAATAGATTTACTGGGGAAACACGATAGACAAAGGGAGAAAGAACAAGAGAAGATGGGGAGAGCCTTTAGACTGTGATCCACATGTCACATCTAGAAAGCAGAGGGAAGGAAGAAGAGTTAGGTAGAAAGAGTCTCAGACTTCAGTGCATTTGAGAAGCTCTGGACCAGGCCAATGGGGAGTACAAAGCAAAGATTAAAAGTCTCCCATTGAGCAGAAATGGCATGGCTCTAGTGACTCAGCTGTGCTAACTCATGGTGTGAGAGCAGTCTGGGAAAAGTGTGTCCTTAGCATGAATCATGAATGTAAGGGTAGATTCAGTGACTGTTTCCTTGCAGTCCACTTACCTTCTGCTGACTGAACCCTGAACATTTTGCAAAGACCCTGAGCCTGATCCCTTCTACGCTTCCTCACCAGAGGGTCTCACACTCTTTTGCACTGTCTCCCAAGAGCAGAGGGATCCTGGTTAGCACAGAGCTCTCTCTCCAAGGTTCTAGATGTTCCGTGTTTCTGCTCTGCAATTGGCCAGGTAAGTAACTGCTTGGATATGTGATTGACATACCAGCCTTCTGTGTGGGTAGGGAGGTGGTGAGGGGCCCACAGAAGCAGGCTCTGGATGCTGCTGACCCTCCACCACCAATGCCTTAAAAAGCACCTTCACACCAATTCACAGCTTGACTGTCCTGGCTCCCAAGTCGTGAGCTGGGCCTGCAGTGCATGGGGATTTTCAGATAGGAGGTGATACCCCCTTTCTCCTAAGTTGTAGGACCACATGTGTTTGCAAATTCCCTTTATCTGGGGTCTTCTGTACTTCTGGGCTTGGGATGACTGAGGCATCAGATGCACTGCACCAGGCAGACACAGAGCTAAAGTCCTTGCAGAACCAACCAAACAGACCAGTGCACATCAAGGCCCTTCTGGGAGCCTGAGCAAGGTGGGTGGGAGAGGGATGGGTGAGGTTTTGTGTGCTGTCTAATCCCATTTTTGCCCCAGTCTTCTTGGGGCTACTTCACTGGACCCTGAGAGAAGGGTCAGCCTCTTCTGCTTCAACCCCAAGTTACCTGGTCAGATCTGTTCAGACGTCTGTTTGCTCAAAGACTATCCCAATGAATGTTTCCTGCCAGGACACTTTGGGGCTTTATCTCCTCCCCTGCAAAATGTTCCCCAAAAGAGACAGGGAAAAGGAGGGAAAGGCAAAGTGCTCTGACCTGCAATACAGCAGTCAGTTCTCCTCCCCCAGGTATGTCTGTGCAGGGCAGCTTGGCCATTAGCCTAAGAGGGCCCTGTGCCTGCTGTAGGCTGGAGCAGAGAAACAAAAGTCAGACCCACCCCAGAGGGGAATGTGGCCTGAGTGAGCCCTTCCACCTCCTGCCTAAGCACCACCACTCTTAGTGTTAGGGGGATGGATTTATCCTTGCTTATAAAACTAATTCCAGTGAGCCTGGAACCTGATCTCACTCCAGCCAGAATTCCAGTTAGACTATTACCCATCAGGCTGCCATTGTCCTTGAAGAATGGTCTGGAGACGTGAAGAGCTCCCAAAATGGCGTCACAGAGAAAACCAAAAGCAAAGGTCATGTTCATTCTTGCTTTGCTCCATAGAAGCTTAATTTTCTTATATTACACTTGCTTTTTCTTCAGAACTTTTAATTTTTTGTTTTGTTTTAGTATTTTAGAAAGGCATTTTCCCCTTGAATTCTTATGAATGTTTTATTATAGTTTCTTTTTCTCACTTTACACCCACGCTACACAGAAAACTATACTTTCTAGTCCCCTGTCCCCTCTATCCCCTTGCTGTGAGGTGAGACCATATGACAGTTTTGGCTAATCAGCTGTCAACCGCAGTAACAGGTTACTTCTAGACTAACCTATAGTGGGATGAGAGTTTTTCATTACTCTCTACCCCTGCCATAGTGATCCGTGACGTTCCAGGCTGTAGAGCTTCTGTCAGCCTGAGGTCCTGAGACTGGGGACCAGGGCCCTTTCACCACACACTTTCACCAACACATTTATTTATTGTGAGCTAGAAATAAACCTTTGCAGTGTTAAGCCGCTGAGATTTTTTTTTTCCCCCAAAAGGGAATGAGGAGGCAGGGCGGAGTGTAGGGAATGCAGTTTCGGAAAGGCGCCCGCCCCCACCCACCACTCTCACGCCCACCTTCAGGGATGGGGTGCTTACCTCTTTTTCCATTTTTCGCTCAAAACTCCCACATCCTCTGCAATAGGAAGCTAACATCCACACAGGGTTTCTGCTCATCTCCCCAGCATTCCCCACTGCCCACCATTTTCTGAATTAAAATGGGCAGTGGGCGTGGCTGTGGGAACTGCAGTACAAGACCCGCTGCGGTGTCCGTTTTCCATTCCAGAGGTTTGCAGGTGATTCCTCCCCTCACACCGACTTGCGGAGAGCCAGGACATTTTTCTCCTCCCCTTTCCCTGAGCGAAAAGCCAGCTTGCTTTCAATACAATAGGGGCCTGGTACACAAACCTGACCGCCATTCCCATCCCAGATCCCTCCCCCAAGCCCACCATTTTTTTCCCCCTAAAATAAATCGGCGTAGGGGCCGGAAAGGGGTATAGTCAATGCAGTCTTGGACGCGTTATGATCTCCTTCGCCTTCAGATAGCCTGTAATCATTCAAACCTTTTCAGATCCGCGGCCAACAGTAGTCTCCTCCTTTTCTGTTTAGCAGCAAGAAGCGCTCCCGCCTGCCTCTAAGGCAATAGGGAGATGGTGCTCAGGATGGAAAGAGAACTCAGACTATATACTGACTTCAATTCACGTCAGCCCTTTGTCCAGTGAGGCCCGTGTGTTAACAGTGAGCTCGGATCCCTAATTAACTCTCCCAACAGCACTTCAGCAGAAGCCGGGTTGCTCATCCCCAGCCCAACCTGACAATCTGAAAGGGTATCATCTTCCTGGAGTATTTATTCGCCTTTCTCAGATTATCAGGGAGGATCAGCCTTTTAGAGTTAATCGATCCTGTCTTCTTTTTTTTCTCTCCTGTCTCTAAATTCTCCACCTCCCCTCCCCCAAGATCCTGAAGTCTAGCAGTTCCCTGGCAGTTCTGTCCAGACTCTGAAATGAGGCTCAGGAAACGAAACTGGGAGTGAGAGTGAGAGAGGTTTCACCAATTCTTTTCAATATTTGTATGTTCTGTTCCTTATAGTTATTATCTTTACTATTATTACTAACAGCCTACATCCTGTTTGTCACTAGAAAATAGAAAAGAGCTATTTATTTTCAGATAGGAAGCCGGAGGTAGATTCAAGTATGCATGTGGGTGAATAACCCAGCCAACTGTTTTTGCTGCTCAATGATAATACAAATATAGATACTCTAGGCGCCACTATTTTGGATGTTTGAAATGTACAGAGCAGCTGGAGGCTCCCCTTATGAGGGGCCCCTATGTTGTGTGAGGCTTTTCCATGAAGTCAGACATTGAGGTCACATAATCCCATAGTACGGAGGACACCTTGGATTTTCAGATTTCAGTAGCTGGTCATAATGTTGTAGTCTTTACAAATTATATTAATTCAACTTCCACAATTGCTATATTTCCCAGTTCTCAACCACATCCACATCCCTATTAACCCTTTCCAATTGCAACTCAAAAGCTCCTACTTTTTATGACCTCAGGGACAGATCTGGGTTGTGGGTACCGAAATTTATAATTTGGAGGACTCTAAGAAAAAGAATATTAAAAAGTATGAACATTTCAAGCAACTATGTACAAAAGTTAACATTTAGTTATTATGAGAAATCACAACAAATTACAAAATTGAACAGCTGACATCTTTTTTTAAAATTTCCAGAAAAATAACATTGTCTTAATTAACTGCCTGGCATACCTCTACAGTGATTTTTTCGCTACAATTTTTGGCTACAAATTCTTTGATCTTTTCTTCTATGACATTTTTGTGGTAACACATTTTCTAGAAAAAAAAGATACTCCAATCTTTCCTTTGGCATAGTCAAGCAATTTTAAAATTATGATTGATAAAAGTTTCAGCTTTACAACTTATCATTGGCAACTGGTAAATTTTTAGTTTTGTCAAATTTAAGGAAACTGCTGTCAACCTCTGTCAAGTTTCTTTCTTATATGGGTTTTAAGATTTCAGAACATTTCAAGTTTTCTTGTGCAGATACTAATCTTAAGTATACTCAATGGCATACACAAATCCGTGTAATGTTAATGTCCTCATTGTACTATATTTTGTGTTTTATGGTATTTTAGTGAGTGTCAGTATTTCATGCCAATTCATTCAAGAAATTAATATGAACTAATTTAGATGTGATTGGGCAAAGCCACAGGCATGGTTGGTGTAAAAAAAAGACCAATAGTCAATTTTTGATTAATCATATGTTGCTTACTTATTGGGCAGCAGTGGGAACTAAGACTAATAAAACATCAGGTAGGAGGAAATAGTATCAAATGCTGCCAGGAGGTCGATGACAGACCACCATGCTTTTAAAGTGAGTTCTAAGATTTTTCAGTGGTTTACTAAGCATATGAAAGACAATTGAGTATAGTGTTAGACTTATTATAATTAGAGTCTGACAACCCTAGTTTGAATCTTAGAGCTTCCACTTGCTACCCTGAGAAATCTTACTGGTAATTGCTTAATTATACATGAGATTAAGACACAAATGAGTAAATTATCCAACTAAAATCAAACTAAATGTAATTCCAAATCAACTTCCCTCTTAGCTTGCTCTCCAACATGCTGGCATCCATCTCATCACCAAGAAGAGGAAGGGAATTTGGAGTAGAAAGAAACATTAATCTTTTTTCTTTTTTATTTCACTCAGATTAGAAAAACCTTCTTGTAGGAGCTCCAAGAATTTTACTTACTTTGAGTGTCTTGCCTTAGACAGTTTTTAAAACACAAATGTCATCCTAGACCTGCTGTGTCAGAATCTTTGTTGCTAGGGACTCAAGTACTGTATTTTCAAAAACATGCACAGATGATTCTGCTAAGCATACCTTGTTATGAACTGTACATAACAGCATAAGGTATTTGTAACAAGGCTTTACAAATTCTATTCTTGCCATCCTCTGAGGAGTAATTATTTTTCTTTCCAACTTTTATTTTATGTTCAAGGGGTACATGTACGCATTTGTTACTTGGGTAAATTGCATGTCATGAGGGTTTGGTGTACAGATTATATCATCACTCAGGTAATGAGTTTAGTACCTGATAGGTAGTTTTTAAATCCTCTCCCTCCTTTCACACCCCACCCTCAAGTAGGCCCTGGTGTCTATTGTTTCCTTAGTGTCCATGTATATTCATTGTTTAGCTCCCACTTATGAGTGAGAGCGTGCATTATTTGGTTTTCTGTTCCTGCGTTTATTTGCTTAGGATAATGGCCTCTAGCTCTATCTGTGTTGCTGCAAAGGACATGAACTTCTTTTTATATGGCTGCATAGTATTCCATAGTGTATATGTCTCACATGTTTTTTTATCCAGTCACCTCTATTGAGCACCTAGGTTGATTCCATATCTTTGCTATTGTGAACAGTGCTATGATAAACATATACATACATGCGTCTTTATGGTAGAATGATTTATATTCCTTTGGGTATATACCCAGTAATGGGATTGCTGGGTCGAATGGTAGTGTTTTTTAAGTTCTTTGAGGAATCTCCAAACTGCTTTCCACAATGGCTGAACTAATTTACATTCCCATCAGCAGTGTATGAGTGTTCTCTTTTCTCCACAACCTTGCCAGCATGTTATTTTTTGATTTTTTAGTTGTAGCTATTCTGACTGGTATAAGATGGTATCTCATTATCTTTTTCATTTGCATTTCCCTAGTGATTAGTGATGTTGAGAAGTTCATGTCCTTTGCAGCAACATGGATAGAGCTAGAGGCCATTAACCTAAGCGTATGAGCTAGAAGGTAGGACTTGACTCTGGAGGTGGGGCTCAGACACCGGACCAAATTGAGGACTAGCTAAAACAGGGACAGGGTGGAAGTAGCCTTCCATAAGAGATGCCCACCAATGTGCCATATCAGTTTGCCATTGCCATGGCAACACCTGGAAGTTACCACCCTTTTTTCTAGAAATATCTGCATAATCTGCCCCTTAATTTGCATATAATTAAAAGTGAGTATAAACTTTACTGTAAAAATTACTGAGCTGCTACTGTGGGCACACTGCCTATGGAGTATTCCTGCTCTACAAGGAATAGTACCTATGCTGCTTCTGTATGCTGCCACTTTAATAAAAGTTGCTGTCTAACACCACTGGCTCACCAAGAACCTTCCCTGGCTAAGCCCCAGTTTGGGGGCTCAAATGCCCTGCATCATTTGGCCACTAACGAAGGAATAAAGACAGTGAAAATGGCAGCAATCGATGGAGAGGTGAGATGGCAAGACAACAGAATTGGTGGCAATCAATGATCAGCTGAGAGGTGGTAATTGGTGAGAGACAATGAAGAGAGATGGCAGTCAGTGAGACAAGTAGACAGACGGTGAGAGATGGCGAAGCTGCAAGAGCTATAACACTAAAGCTGTAACAGTAAAGAGCTGCTAACACTACAGAGCTATAACACTAACCAAAGGCTCTTTTCAGAGCCATCATTTTCCCTGGCAGGTGGTGAACCTGAGCAGATGAACCAGTGGTCATAGTGCTGCTGTCTCATGTGAGACCCACCATTCTGACCAGCAGGCTGGTGGGTTACTGGTTCATGCCAGCCTCCATGTGGCAGCCAAGCCCACTTGTCTGTTCTCACATTGCTATAAAGAACTACCGGAGACTCAGTAATTTATAAAGAAGAGGTTTAATTGACTCACAGTTCCACAGGTTCTACAGGAAGCATGGCTGGGGAGGCCTCCGAAAACTTACAATCATGGCAGAAGGCAAAGAGGAAACAAGCACATCTTCACATGGCCAGCAGGAAAGAGAGAGACAGAGAGAGAGAGAGAGAGGTGGGGGGGCGGAAAGAAGAAAGAAAGAGAAAGAAAAGAAAGAAAGAAAGAGAAGGAAAGAAAGAAAAAGGGAAGGAAGGAAGGAAGGAAGGAAGGAAGGAAGGAAGGAAGGAAGGAAAGAAAGAAAGAAAGAAAGAAAGAAAGAAAGAAAGAAAGAAAGAAAGAAAGAAAGAAAGAAAGAAAAAGAAAGAAAAGAAGGAAAGAAAGAAGGAAGTGCTACACACTTTCAAACAACCAGATCTCATGAGAACTCACTCACTGTCATGACATCATCCAATCACCTCCCACCAGGACCCTCCCCCAACATTGAGGATTATAATTCAACATAAGATTTGGATGGTGACACAGAGCCAAATCATATCACCACCCAAGTTGAGGAAACCTGGAAGACCTTTACCCGGGTCCCACATAGAACATTGGTCATCATGATTTTGGCTACTGTGCATGAATGAGTGTCCTCCACCCTCTCCCACAATATTAGGTAAGCTGGGGAATAAAAGCCTTTGGCTATGTGTTCAGTTAAAAGTCACCCGTTGTTTGAGTGCCCTGAAACATGTCCTTGTCACCCCTCCCCCTAGTCCTTTCTCTTATTACTTTATTTTATTGCTCCACCAGTTGTTTTATTTTCAGTTCTAAAATGTGTATTTTGTTTGCAGTCTTACGTTTCCTTTGATTTTCTGTTAACTGTATATGGGCATTTGTTTAAAGCAGGACACTTGGTTGTGAGAGGCCCCCTATTGTGTTGACTCTGGGACACCAGAGTCACATTGTTCTCTGACCCCAGCTTGGTTTTGGGTTCACTGGTGGCCACCTCCTGGATGCCCCTGGCATTTGGTGATGGGACCCTCATTGGCTGAAACTCCGGCACTCTGGGTTTTCAGCACTGGCATTTTCGGCTGCCTTCCAGATGCTCTGGGGTTTTCAGCATTGACATTCCCTCTAGGATTGTAGGTTATAATCCCTCTCCCTAGGGGAATAGTGGTCTTGCCTTTTTCTGCCCTGAAGTTAGAATTTATTATTTTCGGCCAGGCGCGGTGGCTCAAGCCTGTAATCCCAGCACTTTGGGAGGCCGAGATGGGCGGATCACGAGGTCTCAGGAGATCGAGACCATCCTGGCTAACACAGTGAAACCCCGTCTCTACTAAAAAATACCAAAAACTAGCCGGGCGAGGTGGCGGGCGCCTGTAGTCCCAGCTACTCGGGAGGCTGAGGCAGGAGAATGGCGTGAACCTGGGAGACGGAGCTTGCAGTGAGCTGAGATCCGGCCACTGCACTCCAGCCTGGGTGACAGAGCGAGACTCTGTCTCAAAAAAAAAAAAAAAAAAGAATTTATTATTTTCCTAATAGACAGTCACAGGCTCCTTCTTATGTGCTTATAACTGCCTTGCTCAAACACCCTCTAAGCTGAAGGAACAGGGAGTTCCTAGACTCCTGGCCTGACAGACAACCACATACAATGGTAGAAAAGTGGCTGCCTGAACATTTATTTTGGTGTCTCCACTGCTGGATAGGTTCTCCAGCAAGTCAATACCTCTGAGGTCTCCCCTTGGGTAACACTGTTTACCCCCTTCCCCTCCTCCCTTCCCATTCACCATTTGTTTAGCCCTCCTCTCTGCTTAACCCTCACTGTCTGTGGATTTTAGGCTCAACATGCTACTGCCCATTTGTAGCTTGTAATCCACTTTTGTAATGCCTTGCTACCTATGCTTACACCTTCTCTGCAGGAAGTGAGAATCTAAAAGTGAAAAATAATGACTCAGTTGCTTTCCCTCTTGCTAGACTTAGGAAGACTTATGTGTCCTCTAAAACTTCTCAGAGAACTCACCACTAGGATATCTTTTAGGCTATTGGAGCAAATTCAAATTCGGCTTAATGAAAAAGAAACTCATTTTCTATTGCAACACGGTTTGGGTTCCGTACTAATTAGAAAACCAAATTTGGCATAAACATGGTTCTATATATTGTAACGACAATTTACAACTGGACTTATTTTGTAAAAAAGAAGGAAAATGGGAAGAGGTCCCTTATGTATAGGCTTTTATGACCTTTTACTGGCTCATGTTACTTCCAGGCACCAGAAAGCTCCACCTGAGGATCCCCTCCTTGCTGGTTCCCCTAGAAGGCATATGTCTTTCCCAGAGTCTCCTCAGTCCCCCAGTTCTCAGGAGGGTCCTGCCAGTACTCTAACGAAGGATTGTAGCTCAAGGTCATCAGACACTCCTCCCCCTCACCCAACTAGCCCAAGCCTATACCCTCATTCCCCCCAAAATAAGCCCAATCAATACCACCAGGAGTGGAGCCCCATATTAGCCCCTAAAGTAAAATCTGTGTCCATTGCAGGAGGTAGCTAATGGAAATGGGGATACATGTGCCATTTTCTATGTCTAATTTGGATTTATATGAGGAAAAATTTGGCCAGTTTTCAGAAAATCCAGGAAAGTTTATACAGGCATGTGTTATGTTGACCATGTTCTTTTATTTAACTTTCATGACTTAGAAATTTATCATCTGTTCGCTGTGCTGTGGGAAAAAGTAGAGGGAAGTATCTGTGGTTAAGCCAGTCAATTATGATAGAGTTAGAAGTATAACTCAGGTAAAAGATGAAAATCCTGTTCTGTTTCTGGGTCATTTGATGGAGAAACTCGGGAAATACACCAGTGCAGACCCAGGCTCCCCAGAAGGGCAAGCTCTCCTGGGTGTACATTTTATTACTCATCCTGCACCTGACATTAGGAGGAAGATAAAAAAGCAGCGATGAGACCTCAAATCCCAATGAGCTAACCCTTTTTATTTATTTATTTATTTATTTATTTATTTATTTTGAGACAGAGTCTTGCTCTGTTGTCCTGGCTGGAGTGCAGTGATGCCATCTTGACTCACTGCAACCTCCGCCTCCCAGCTTCAAGCTACTCTCATGCCTCAGCCTCCCAAGTAGCTGGGACTACAGGCACCCGCCTCCATGCCTGGCTAAGTTTTGCATTTTTAGTGGAGACAGGGTTTCAACATGTTGACCAGGCTAGTCTCAAATTCCTGGCCTCAAGTGATCCACCCACTTCAGCCTCCCAAAATGCTAGGATTACAGGCATGAGCTACCACACCCAGACCCTAAGATCCAGATCTTAGACGTGGACTTTAAAGTTTACAACAATAGGGACAGGGCAAAATAGGTGAGAAAGCAAAAACAAAAACAAAAAATAGCCAAAAGGCGCAATTGTTAACAGTTGCTTTAAGTCCCCTGCCACATCAGAATTACCCATGCCAAGAAAGAATCATGAGATTGGCATCTGGGATGCCCAGATAAGAGCCCCTGACTCACTGGCATACTGATTCACTAGGCCAGAATCAGCGTGCCCAGTGTAAACAAAAGGGTCATTGGCAATGAGAATGTACTGGCTGCCCCTGGTGACACAGAAAATAGCTCGCCATCACTACTGGAGCTAACCTTCTTTTTCTAGCCCCAGTGAGCGGGAATGTTGGACCCTTGGTCCAATGGACAGCTTTCCACAATGGCAGTTTTTTTGCTCTAAGTCTCTTGGCCAAAGGAAATTCCAAAGAAGTCTAAAACAAACAAACAAGCAAATTCAGGCCATGATGGGAAACAGGAGGTTGGACACACCTCACTATGCCCTCTTTGAAATTTAGGCTTGGTTCACAAGACCCTTCAAGAATATAGAAATAGCCGGGCGCGGTGGCTCACGCCTGTAATGCCAGCTCTCAGGGAGGCAGAGGCGGGAGGATAGCTTGAGCCCAGGAGTTTGAGACCTGCCTGGGTAATACAGCGAGACCCCATTCTCCACAAAAAGGAAAAAAAAAAAAAAAAAAAAAGAATATAGAAATAAAGTACCACCTCTAACCAGGAGACTTAGTCTTACTAAAAAGAAGGATCCCCTGAAGATCAATTACAACCCAAATGAAAAGGTCCCATATCAGGCTGTTCTCACAGCTATAGAGAAATACCTGGGACTGGGTAATTTACAAAGAAAAGAGGTTTAACTAGCTTATGGTTCTGTGGGCTATATAGGAAGCATGATGCTGGCATCTGTTTGGCTTCTGGGGAGGCCCCAGGAAATTTACAATCATGGTGGAAGGCAAAGGGAGAGCAGGCACTTCACATAGCCAGAGCAGGAGCAAGATACAGAGGTTCCACACACTTTTTTTTTTTTTTTTTTTTTTTGAGATGGAGTCTCACTGTGTCACCAGGCTGGAGTGCAATGGCAAGATCTTGGCTCACTGCAACCTCCACCTCCCGGGTTAAGTGATTCTCCTGCCTCAGCCTCCTGAGTAGCTGGGATTACAGGTACATGCCACCGCGCCTGGCTAATTTTTGTATTTTTAGTAGAGACAGGATTTCACCATGTTGGTCAGGCTGGTCTCGAACTCCTGACCTTGTGATCTGCCCACCTCAGCTTACCCTTTAATTATTTCCTGGGCTAAGCCAAGAACCCTCCCAGGCTAAGCCCCAATTTTGGGTCTTGCCTGCCCTGCATCACTCATTGGCTATGTGTATGTCTTTTTTTCAGAAGGATCTGTTTATGTCTTTTGTCCACTTAAAAAATGTTTGGGGCTGGGCACAGTAGCTCACGCCTGTTATCCCAGCACTTTGGGAGGCTGAGAAGGGTAGATCACGAGGTCGGGAGATTGAGACCATCCTGGCTACGGTGAAACTCTGTCTCTACTAAAAATACAAAAAATTAGCCAGGCGTGGTGGTGGGCGCCTGTAGTCCCAGTTACTTGGGGGGCTGAGGCAGAAGAATGGCATGAACTGGAGAGGCGGATCTTGCAGTGAGCTGAGATCGCAACACTGCACTCCAGCCTGGGCAACAGAGCGAGACTCCATCTCAAAAAAAAAAAAAAATGTCTGGGTACACAGTAGGTATATATATATCTATGGAGTATATAGATACTTCGATACAGTCATGCAATACATAATAATCACATCCCAACAAATGTGGTATGCATCCCTTAAATCTGTTGTGTTAGAAACAATCCAATTATACTCTGTTAATTATTTTAAAATGTATAATCAAATTATTATTGACTATAGTCATGCTGTTGTACTACCAAATACTAGGTCGATAAGAATAACATTCTTTCTGGTGAACAGGGCCATGGCAGTGACCTGAGCTGCCACCTGACATGAATTTGCTGGAGCAGGCAGAAGAGCTCAAGGCTTTTGAGAGAAGACTTACTGAGTATATACATTGTTTACAACCTGCTGCTGGACATTGGAGAATGCTTCTTCTAGTGGTATCTGTCTGTACAGCTACTAGTGCCTGGAACTGGTTGATAGATCCTGAGACACAAAAGGTGTCCTTCTTCACATCATTACGGAATCATCCATTTTTCACCATTAGCTGTATCACTCTAATAGGCTTGTTCTTTGCTGGAATACACAAGAGAGGAGTTGTACCATCAATTATAGCTGCTCAATGTCAAACGATATTAGCAGAATACAATATGTCTTGTGATGATATGGGAAAACTAATTTTGAACCCTAGGCCTCATGTTCAACACCGATCTTCACTAATTGTTATTGGAGGTAAAACAACCTTTATTTGAATAAGTGATACAGCAAAAAGCCATAAAGCATTCCTTTTGCGGTTGGATATGTAAAGGTCATAGCAACAACTGACAAGATGTGTGCAATATTTACCCGGATTATCTTGATGATGATGACTCACATTATCAGTGCTTTGGTACCTTTTATTACCTGTTTCAGTATTAATGTCACTTTAGTACTTCAGATCCTTCAAAGATTTTTGCAGATGAAGTTTGTATATATGTTATGAAGTTAAGCTTAAAAATAGAACCTCATTCAGTTTTGATAATGTATTTTTGCAAACTACTGTAAATAGCAAATCAATGCCAATGGTAAACAAAGAGGAAAATGTTGTGTGGTCTTTGTTCTCCTGTACCAGTATTTCAGGAACATCTGCTTGCCATCTCCACAGCTCTTTAAAACTGGCTATTATGTGTGCCTTTCATTCTTACACTTTTAATCATACTGCAGGAAAAACATTGGATTCAGCTTAGACTGAGGAAAACTCCTCTCCATAATGTTGTAAGAAATTACAGGTGTTTTGCTAAACACTTTTTGTTAAAACAGATATTGAACTCCAGCAACTGTTGTGATTATATTTTTCAGTTCATTGTTTTCATTGAGTGCTAAATATCCTTTATATTTTAAAATAATTTTAAATACCCCCAAAAGCTTGTGAATATACAAGTCTACTTATAAATTATGTATTGTCTGGGACTTTGATAGTCATTGTTTTAGATAACTGGATTTTACACTGTGGTAGACAGGCTGTGACGTTAGTGTTGCACGGGTGTAATTGATCATCCTGCGCCATCACCAGAATAACATGGGAGTGGTGCCACAAACTAGAGTCTACAATTCTCACTGTTTAGAGAGTGTTAATGACATGCGGTGTATGCATAATAACCACATGTACTATAATAGCCCTTAAAATTAAACTATTGGGATTGCTATACATACTTTAAAGTACTGGAGGTGCTTTTACCTGTTTATTAAAAGATTTTGAAAAGGTTTAAATTATTTCATGAGCAATCTTTTAAATTTCATTTAACATAAAACCGAAAATTCAATAACAGGATAAAAAACTTTGTTACAAGACTTTCACGTAAATGTGTTCATCTTAGCTTCCACATGGATAAAATGTTATTCTTTGAACTGTAGCAATAAAACAAATAAGTGATACAGCTTTGCTGTAAGAAGTCTGAAGAGGGTATTCTATATATTCTGCTTTGTTTTATTTTCTGTAAATTTTGTAGGTAAATATGTGCATAAAATAAATACTTTATATAAAAAGGAATAACATTTTAACTACTTTTTTGCTCTTTAACCATCCCCACTCCCCACCTCCCCCACTACCATCCACAGCCTGTAGTAAGCATCCTTCTACTCTCTGTTTCCATGAATTCAATTGTTTTGATTTTTATATCCCACCAATAAGTGAGAACATGTGAAGTTTGTCTTCCTGTGCTTGGCTAATTTCACTTAACAAAATGACATCCAGTGCCATCCATGTTGTAGCAAATGCAAGATCTCATTCTGTTTTGTGGCTGAATAGTACTCCATTGTGTATATGTACTACATTTTCTTTATCCATTCAGCTACTGATGGACACTTAGGTTGCTTTCAAATCTTGGCTATTGTGAACAATGCCATAACAAACATGAGAGTGCAGATATCTCTTTGATACATGGATTTCCTTTCTTTTGGGTATATACCCAACAATGGGATTGCTAGATTGCATGGTAGCTCAATTTTTAGTTTTTTGAGGAAACTCCAAACTGTTCCTCATAGTGGTTGTATTAATTTACATTCCCACCAATGGTGTACGAGTGTGCCCTTTTCTCCACATCCTCATCAGCATTTGTTATTGCCTATATTTTGAATAAAAGCCATTTTAACCAGGATGGGATGATATTGTAGTTTTAATTTACATTTCTCTGATGTTGAGCACTTTTTCATATGCCTGTTTGCCATTTCTGTGTCTTTTCTTGAGAAATGTCTGTTAAGCTTTTGCTTATTTTTAATCACATTATTAGATTTTTTCCTATAGAGTTGTTTGAGCTACTTATATAATCTGGTTATTGATGCCTTATGATATAATGGGTAGTTTGCAAAATATTTTCTCCTATTCTGTGGGCTGTCTCTTCACTTTGTTGATTGTTTCCTTTACTGTGCAGAAGATTTTTCATCTTGATGTGATCCCATTTGTCCATTTTTGCTTTGCTTGCTTGTGATTATGGGGTATTATTCAGGAAACGTTTGCCCAGGCCAATATCCTGGAGAATTTCCCCAGTGTGTTCTTGTAGTAGCTTCATAGCTTGAAGTCTTAGAATTAAGTCTTCAATTCATTTTGATTTGATTTTTATATATGGCAAGAGGTAGGGGTCTAGTTTCATTCTTCTACATATGGATATCCAATTTTCCCAGCACCATTTATTGAAGAGACTGTTTTTCCCCCAATGTATATTCTCTTCACCTTTGTCAAAAATGAGTTCACTATATGTGTATGGATTTGTTTCTGGGATCTCTATTCTGTTCCATTGGTCTATGTGTTTGCTTTTATGCCAGTACCATGCTATTTTGGTTACTATAGCTCTGTAGCATAATTTGAAGTCAGGTAATGTGATTCCTCCAGTTTTATTTATTTATTTATTTTTGCTCAGGATAGCTTTGACTATTCTGGGTCTTTTGTGGTTCCATCTAAATTTTAGGATTGTTCTTTCTATTTCTGTGAAGAATGTCATTGGTATTTTGATAGAGGTTACATGGAATCTGTAGATTGATTTGAGTATTGTAGACATTTTAACAAGATTGATTCCTCCAATCCATGTACATGGAATGTCTTTCCATTTTTTGGTGTCCTCTTTAATTTCTTTCACCAGTGTTTTATAGTTTTCATTTTAGAGATCTTTCATTTCTTTGGTTAAGTTTATTCCTATGTATTTAATTTTATTTGTGGGTGCTGTAAATTGGATTACTCTTTTATTTCTTTTTCAGATTGTTCACTGTTGGCATACAGAAATGCTTCTGTTTTTTGTGTGTTTATTTTGTATCCTACAAGTTTATTTAATTTATCTATCAGTTTTTATAGTTTTTTTGTTGTGTCTTTAGGTTTTTCCAAATATAAGATCATATCTGCAAGCAAGGATAATTTGACTTCTTCCTTCCCAATTTGGATGCCGCTAATTTCTTTATCTTTTCTGATTGCTCTAGCTAAAACTTACAGTACTATGCTGAATAACAGTGGTGAAAATGGGCATCCTTTCCTTGTTCCAGATCTTAGAGGGAAGGCTTTCCAGTTTTTCCTATTCAGTATGATACTGGCTGTGGGTCTGGGTCTGTTGTATATGGCTTTAATTATATGGAGGTATGTTTCTTCTATACTCAGTTTTTTGAAGGTTTTTATCAAGAAGGGATGTTGATTACATCAAATGCTTTTTCAGCACCAACTGAAATGATCATATGGTTTTTATCCTTCATCCTGTTGATATGATGCATCACAATGATTAATTCACATATGTTGCACCATACTTGCATCTCTGAGATAAATCTCACTTGGTCATGATTAATCATTTTTTAATCTGTTGTTGAATTCATTTTGCTGGTGTTTTGTTGAGGATTTTTGCATCAATATTCATCACAGATATTGGCCCCTACCTTTTTTTTTTTTTTTTTTTTTTTTAATCTGTGTTTGTCTGGTTTTGGTATCAGGGTAGTGCTGGCCTTGTGAAATGAATTTGTGAGTACTGCCCCCTCCTCTGTTTTTTGAAATAGTTTAAGTAGAATTGATGTTAGTTCTTTAAATGTTTGGTAGGAATTCAGCAGTGAAACTATGAGGTCCTGGGCTTTTGTTTACTGGGAAAATTTTTATTATGGCTTCAATCTCATTGTTTGTTATTGGTCTGTTCAGGTTTTGGATTTCTTCCTTGTACATTCTTGGTAAGTTTTATGTTCCTGGGAATTTATCCACTTCCTCTGGATTTTCCAATTTATTGTCATATAATTGCTCATAGTAGTCACTAATGATCCCTTGAATTTCTGTGGTATCAGTTTTAATGTTTCCTTTTTCATCTTTGATTTTATTCATTTGAATTTTCTTTCTTTTTTTCTTAGTTGGGCTAAAGGTATGTCAGTTTTATCTTTTCAAAAAAAAAAAACTTTTTGATGGATCATTTGTAGATTCTTCATTTCAATTTCATTTATTTCTGCTCTGATGTTTATTATTTCTTCTACTAATTTTGGGTTTGCTTTGCTCTTGCTTTTCTAATTCTTTAAGATGCATCATTAGGTTGTTTATTTGAAGTTTTTCTTCTTTTTTGATGTAGGCACTTAGAGATATAAATTTCCTTCTGCTTTTACTGAATCCCATAGGTTATGGTATGTTGTGTTTCCATAATCATTTATTTCAAGACATTTTTCAATTTCCTTATTAATTTATTCTGGTCATCAGGAGCCTATTGTTTAATTTCCATGTTTGTATGGTTTCTAAAATTCATAGTTATTTATTTCTAGTTTTATTCTATTGTGTTCAGAGAAGATGCTTGATGTTATTTCAATTTTTTTGAATATTTTATGGCTTATTTTGTGACCTAACATATGGCGTGGCCTATCCTGGAGAATGATCCATGCAATGAGAAAAGGAAAGTGTAGTTTACAGTTGTTGCATGAAATTTTCTGTAAATATCTGTTAGATTCATTTGTTCTATACTGCAGATTAAGTCTGATGTTTCTTTGTTGATTTTCTGTCTGGATGATCTGTCCAATGCTGAAAGTGGGGTTTGTAGTCGCCAACTATTATTGTATTGAAGTATATATCTGTCTTTAGCTCTAATAATATTTGCTTTATATATCTGGGTATTCGTGTGTTGGGTGCATATATATTTACACTTGTTATATCCTTTTGCTGAATTGACTCCTTTATCATTATAGAGGGCCTTTGGGAGTTTGTTTTATCATTATATAATGGCGTTGTTTGTCTCTTATTGTTTTTGTCTTAATCTATTTTGTCTGATATAACTACTCCTCCTCTTTATTGGTTTCCGTTGGCATGAAATATCTCTTTACATCTCTTTATTTTCAGTCTATGTGTATCTTTATAGGTGACCTGTGTTTCTTCTAGGCAACAGGTCATTGGGTCTTGATTTTTTATTCATTTAGCCATTTACATTCAATGCTATTATTGATAAGTAAGGATTTACTCCTGCCATTTTGTTATTTGTTTTCTTTTTTTTTTTTTTTGAGGTGGAGTCTCGCTCTGTCGCCCGGACTGGAGTGCAGTGGTGGGATCTCAGCTCACTGCAAGCTCCGCCTCTCGGGTTTACGCCATTCTCCTGCCTCAGCCTCCCGAGTAGCTGGGACTACAGGAGCCCGCCACCTCGCCCGGCTAGTTTTTTTGTATTTTTAGTAGAGACGGGGTTTCACTGTGTTAGCCAGGATGGTCTCGATCTCCTGACCTTGTGATCCACCCGTCTCGGCCTCCCAAAGTGCTGGGATTACAGGCTTGAGCCACCGCGCCCGGCCTGTTATTTGTTTTCTACTTGTTTTGTCATCTTCTATTCCTTATTTCCTTCCTTCCTGTCTTTGTTTTAATGAAGGTAATTTTCTCTGGCGGTATGGTTTAATTTCTTGCTTTTTATTTTTTGTGTATCCATTGTAAGTTTTTTTGATTCGAGGTTACTATGGAACTTGCCAATACTATCTTATAACCCATTATTTTAAACTGATGGAAACTTAACACCAGTTGCATAAACAAAGAAACAAATAAACAAAAAGGAAAATAATAAAAACTCTACACTTTAACTTCCTTCATCTCCCTGCTTTTTATCTTTTTGTTCTCTATCTTTATGTCTTATTCTATTGTCTATGCCTTTTAAAGTTGTTTTAATTATTATTTTTGACTGGTTCATCATTTAGTCTTTGTACTTAAGACAAGAGTAGGTTATACACCACAATTACAGTGTTATAATATTCCATGTCTTTCTCTGTGCTTACTATTACCAGTGAGTTTTGTACCTTCGGATTACTGCTTTTCTTTTCCTTTATTATTTTTTTTCAAGTCAAGGTCTTCCTCTGTTGCCCAGGCTGGAGTGTGGTTTGATCATGGCTCACTGCAGCCATGCCCTTCTGGGCTCAAGTGATCCTCCTGGTTCAGCCTCCCAACTAACTAAAACTATAGGCATGTGCCCATATACCTGCCTAATTTTTAAATTTTTTGTAGAGATGGGGTCTTGCTATGTTGCACAAGCTGTTCTCGAGTTCCTGGGCTCAAACAATTCTCCTGCCTTGGCCTTCCAAAGTGCTGGGATTACAGGTGTGAGCCACTGCATCCAACCCAGATTATTTCTTATTACTTGGTAACATCCCTTTCTTTCAGATTGAAGAACTCCCTTTAGCATTTCTTGTAGAACAGGTCTGGTGTTGGTGACATCCCTCAGCTTTGGATTGTCTGGGAAAGTCTTTATTTCTCCTTCATGCTTGAAGGATATTTTTGCCAAATATACTATTCTAGAGTAAAAAGGTTTTTTTACTTCAGCACTTTAAGTATGTTATGCATCTCTCCTGGCATGTAAGGTTTCCACTGAAAAGTCTGGTGCCAGATGTATAGAAGCTCCATTGGATGTTATTTGTTTCTTTTCTCTTGTTACTTTTAAAATCCTTTCTTTATCCTTGACATTTGGGAGTTTGATTGTCAAATGCCTTGAAGTCATCTTCTTTAGGTTAAATCTGATTGGTGTTCTACAGCCTTCTTGTACTTGAATGTTAATATCTTTCTCTAGGTTTGGGATGTTCTCTGTTATTATCCCTTTGAATAAACTTTCTACCCCTATCTCTTTCTCTACCTCCTCTTTAGGGCCAATAACTCTTAGATTTGCCATTTTGAGGGCAAATTTCTATTTTCTAGATCTTGAAGGCATTCTTCATTCTTTTTAATTCTTGTTTCTTTTGTCTCTCTGTGTATTTTCAAATAGCCTGTACTGAAGCTCACTAATTCTTTCTTCTGCTTGATCAATTCTGCTATTAAATACTCTGATGCATTCTTCAATATGTCAATTGCATTTTTAACTCTAGAATGTCTGATTTATTCTTTTAAATTATTTTAGTGTCTTTGTTAAATGTATGTGATAGAATTCTGAATTCCTTCTCTGTGTTATCTTGAATTTTTTTGAGTTTCCTGAATACAGCTATTTTGAATTCTCTTTCTGAGAGGTCACATATCTCTGTTTCTCCAGGATTGGTCCTTGGTGCCGTATTTAGTTGGGTGAGGTCATGTTTTCCTGGATGGTCTTGGTGCTTGTGGTTGTTTGGTGATGTCTGGGAATCATAGAGATAGGTTTTTGCTGTAGTCTTCACAGTCTGGGCTTGTTTGTACCTCTCTTTCTTGGGAAGGCTTTCCAGGTATTTGAAGGGACTTGGGCCCCAAGCCCAATAATGTTGTGGCTTTTGCAGACTTTTACAGGTATTACCTTGGTGATCTTGGATAAGATCTGGAAGAATTCTCTGGATTACTATGCCGAGGCTCTTGTTCTTTTCCCTTAATTTGCCACAAACAAACAGTCTTTCTCTTTGTGCTGATCCACCTAGAGCTGGGGGTGGGGTGATACACGCTCCCCTGTAGCCACCACCACTGGGACTGTGCTGGGTCAGACCTGAAGCACTGGGTCTCACTGAAGGCCCATTGTGATCACTACCTGGCTACAGCCTATGTTTACTCAAGGCCTTAGGGATCTACAATCAACAGGTGGAGAGTCCAGCCAAGTTTGTGTCCTTCCCTTCAGGGTGACGAGTTGCCCCCAGGCCCCAAGCAGGTCCAGAGATGATGTCTGGGAGCCGGGGATTAGAGTAAAAAAGCTTAGAAATTTACCTGGTTTTCTACTCTACTGTGGGTAAGCCTACCTTCAAACCACAAGACAAAGTCCATACCACTCTTCTCTCCCCTTTCTGCAGCTAAAGGACCCTCTCCCAGTGGCCACCAGCACCACCAGCCCATGGGAAATTCTGCTAGACCACCACCAATGTTCACTTAAAGTTCAAGGACTCTTCATTTGGCTTCTGGTGAATGCTTCCAGGTCTATGACTCACCCTTCAGGGCAGTACGCTCCACTCTGGCCCAGGGCAGGTCCATAAATGCCATCCCAAGAGCCTAGGCCTGGACTTGGGGACCCCAAGAGCCTGCTTTGTGCTCTATCCCATTGTGGCTGAGTTTGTATCTAAGGTGCAAAGCAAAGTCCTGTTTACATTTCCCTCTGCTTTTCTGAAGCAGAAGGAGTCTTTCATGGTAGCCACCACAGCTTGGAATGTGCTGAATCTCATTTGAGACCAGCACATCTGAGTCTCACCCAAGACCCACAGCATACAACCTGGGTGTTGCTGTTGCTTATTAAGGGCCCAAGGGCTCTTTAGTCAGCAGGTGATGGATTCTGCCAGGACTGGGCCCTTCCCTTCAAGGCAGCAGTTTCTTTTATGGCCAAGGATATGTCTAGAAATGTCATTTGGGAGCTAGGGCATGAAATAGGTGCCTCATGACTCTGTCCAGTGCCCCATCCTATTGTGACTGAGGTGGTATCCAATGTAGAAGACAAAGTCTTCTTTACTTTTCATTCTCTTTTACTCAAACAGAAAAGAAGGAGTCACTTTCGTTGCTGCAAGCTGAGCTACCTGAGGTAGGGGAGGGGTGGTGCAAACACTCCCTTAGCTGCTCCGGCTGGTATCTCCTTAGGGCTTATGTTGCCCTGGTCCACTGGCTCTAAGCCCAGTGCAGCATTAGGACTTGTCTAGAAATTGTAATCCTTGTGTCCTAGACTGCCTTTCAAATTTACCTAGGACCCCAGAGCACTTTAGCCCAAGGTGGTGAGGCTTGCCAAAACTTCAGTTCTGACTGCTGGGATAGATGATTCCCCTCTGGCTAGCACTGGTCCAAATGCTACCTCTGCGTGCAGATGCCAGCTGAGCCCTGTACTGCTTTGCTCTCTGCAAACTGCCTCTTCTTTTTTCCTTAAAAATCTTCTTGTCATTCCTGTTAATTGAAGTGTATATTCAGGACACCTTAAATCTATGCTCCAATGTGGCCATCCTAAAGCTTTGGGTTCAAATAAACTCTACACTTAATAATATTTTAAAAATCTCATTATTTGAGGTTGACAAATTTTGATCAATATTCTTGCTTTTACTAACCTAATAAAAATATGAAACATATGTCTTCTACATTAGTTTTCTATTTCCATGTAACAAAATACCACAAACTCAGTGGCTTAAAATAACCCATGTATTTGGTTCACAGTTGGGTAAGTTAGAAGTCTAGGCATGATGTGACTGGGTTCTCTGCTGAGGGTCTTGTGAGGCTGAAATTGAAAAGGTGTCATTCAGGCTGCAGTCTCATCTGGAGCTTGGGGTCCTTTTCCAAGCTTACATGGTAGTGGCAGAATTTAGGGTTTTTTTTTTTTTTTGTGGCTGTAGAACTGAGTTCCTATGTTCCTCCTGGCTATCTGCCAGGTGGCACTCTCAGCCTCCAGATATCACTCACATTCCTTGACACATGGCCTCTTTATCTTCAAAGCCAGGAATGGAAAAATCTACCTCACACTGAATCTCTTTTATGCTTCAAATCTCTCTGACTTAAGGAAAAACTAGTCCCTTTAAGGACTAACATGATTAGAGCCGACCCATTTAGTAATTGCCCTTTAGATTTAACTCAATGATTTGAGATTTTGATTGCATCTGCAAAATCCCTTTTGCCAAATAATGTAACATAATCATAGGAGTGACATCTCATCATACTCACAGGTTTCATCTTTAAACAAGAAGAGGGAATTATACAACTGTGAAGGTCATAGGGGATCATCTTAAAATTTTGACTACCACAACCTTTCTTAGAGGCCTTAGATGATGCCCATATAATTCAAGGGGACTTGAAACTTAAGTGCCATTAGCTTCAAGGTGAAGTCACCTCTGTATTGCCTCTACCCATTCACTTTTTCACTTCTCTCATGCAAACGTATTCTGCTAATGAGCTCCTAACCTCACTCATATATAATCATGGATTAGTTACTGCTTACAATTCTAACAGAAGTTACATGATTAATTTCCTGACATTATTTTTGCTGCTAAGATTTTTAGCATTTACCTAAATCAGAGATGATAGATATTCACATCTTGGGCCCTCAACAAAAGGCAATCATAATGATTTCTCATATATCTACTGAAGTATGGCAGGTTAGGAGAGACACAAAGGCCAACTGCAAGGTAAGAGTACTTGTTCTCTAGAAACCTCTGGGAATCTCACCATTCCTGAGTATCTGCCATGTGCCGCACATGGGGACAGCTGCTTTATGTGGGCTGGCTGGCTAACCTTTATGCCCCCTCACCAGTGTGTGAGGTAGGGATTGTTACCAGGTAAATAGGAATTTGGAGAAGATAATGTCTAGTGTGGACTGGAGTTATTAGAGAAAAATTCAAAGAACAGACTGGGTGTGGTGGCTCACGTCTGTGGTCTATAATCCCAGCGCTTTGGGAAGCCAAGGTCAGCAGATCACTTGAGTCCAGGAATTTGAGATCAGCCTGGGCTACATGGTGAAATTCCATCTTTACAAAAAATACAAAAATTAGCTGGGCATGGTGGTACGTGCTTGTAGTCCCAGCTACTCAAGAGGATGATTGAGCCTGGGAGGTCAAGGCTGCAGTGAACCGTGATCATACCACTGCAGTCCAGTCTGGGTGACAGAATAACACCCTGTCTCAACAACAACAAAAAAATCAAAGAACAAGTAAATGACCAAATTAGTCTGCTTTATTTTCTGATTTTGCCTTGTCATTCTCCTGTTCTCAAAGGCCCTGGCATTTAGGGCTCTTCAGAATCCAGCCTGAATCACAGATTCTAAGCTTTGTCATTCAATTTTCCTCTGCTTCAGCTAAAAGAGACCCCCGTCATCATTGTGACTCAAACATACTTTACACTTACTTCTGCACCCTTGCTGTGCCATTCTCCTAGAATGAGTAATTCTGCTAGGCCTGGTAGCATAAAGGTCTATATCACATAAAGGCTTTGCTCCTTGGGATATTTCAGGAGCATGAAAATAGACCACAATTTCTAAGAACCATTAGTAGCCAGCCCTATGACAGCACAGGCTTTACATCATCATGTTTCTGGAGAAAACCAGCTAGTACAGCTCAGGCTAGTGAAAAAGGGATGCTTGCAGAATATTACGGACCCATTTGTTTGTAGTTTGTGTCTGGTTTCATCACTTGATATGGTACATACAGATCTCCTTCACTTTGAATATCTTTGACCTCTTCTCCTATCCTTCCTTACACGTCCTCTTATGCTATAAGTTCCTCAATTTCTTTTCATTTGTTCTTTGGATAAATACATGAGGACTTTTCTTCTGCCAAACTGAGCATAGGTAGAAAAATTTCCTTCCTACTGAAGAAGATCATAGCCAGCCTTATCCACAAAAGGCTCCTAAGCTGATATGCATTAAAAAATGTCTCCCCTGAAGAATAAACACAGAGGAGAGACATTCCCAGTCCTGTCACAGAAAGAATGTTAAGACTGTAATGACATACAAGATACACAATGAATTGCTGCATTCAATCACTTGCACCATCATCTCTTATATATTCTTTGCATTGCATATTTGCCACTTATTTTTATTTATTTATTTAGTTTTGAGACAAGGTCTGTCTCTACTGCCCAGGCTGGAGTGCAGTGGTGTGATTTTGACTCACTGCAACCTCCACCTCCCGTGCTGAAGCCATCCTCCCGCCGCAGCCTCCTGAGTAGCTGGGACTACAGGCGCACACCACCACGCCCGGCTAATTTTTGTATTTTTAGTAGAGATAGGGTTTCACCATGTTACCCAGGCTGGTCTCAAACTCGTGAGCTCAAGCAATCCACCTGCCTCGGCCTCCCAAAGTGCTGGGATTACAGGCATGAGCCACCACACCCAGCCACATATTTGCCGACTTAGTAATAACCAACCTAACACCTGTTTGAATGAAGTCAAATTGTCATTTTTGCACATCCCTGAATTCAGAATGGATTTTGAAAATTTACAAATATATGTTTATAAGTGCTATAAGGATACAATTCTATAAATCTACTGTTGAACTCATTTATAGGTGAGAAAACAGAAACAAAGAGAGATGAAATAAACTGCTAAATTCATCTAGCAAGAAAAAAGGCCACGAAAAAGGTTGGCCTTGGAACCCACATCTATGGATTCTCAGCTGTTCTTATTATACTCCATAATGAGCTGTAAAATTCAGGAGGGCCTTGCTCTCAATGTTGCACCTTCTAAAGTTATTCAGAATGTATTTCAAGGTTCGGCCCCTGTTGAAAGCTGCTCCCGGGAAGGTGGGCTCCGGCCACGTTTGCATACAGCCAGGGTGGGCAGCACAGATCTTTTCAGGAAGCAGGAGCTGAAAGTATCAGAAGGCAGGCAGGCCAGCCATGCAGGAAAGGGAGAAGGGAGTCAGCACTGGCAGCTGCTGCCATGACAACAGTATCCAGGGGGTGTGGCCTTTCTCTGGGGGATCTGAGAAAGCCCAGGGTGGGTTTCTCCTCCAGGGATTCCTGTTGCTGGGGAGGCTGCACTTCTGTGGCAGGAACAGAGCCCTTCTTCTTTGCGAGTCCCCTTGGTTTCACTTTGCAGGGCCTGTCTGCCTGGACTTGAGGAGTTCTGCCCTCTCCAGCCCAGAGGCTCCCTCTGTGGCTGCTGCCTCTGCATTCTTTCCTAATGGCACTAATGGCAGTACCTGCTCTCAGACTTGCAGCTGTTGACTGCAGCAGGCCCTGTCCAGCCTGTGGCTCTCATGGGCTCCTCCCCTACCCCTGCCCCAGGGGAAATACCCAAGTAGGAAAAGCAATGACAGAAACCTCCTGTTTTCTGTTTCTGCTTGCGGCCTCATCCTGATTGGGGCCTAAAGACACACACACACACACACACACACACACACACACACACACACACATCCTGTATATGCTCAGAGAAACAAGGAAGGGGCTCTGAGGAAAGGCCAGGTAGAAACTCAGGCTGTTGGAAATGCACAGGGACAGGGAAGGTGGGTCCAGACCTGGGCTGAAGGGAGACAGTACCAGGCTTGGGTCTGGGCAAGACTTATGTTGTCATTCACTCCCTGGAGGCTCTGGAGGTGTGGCAGCCTCCTACCCCTCTCCTTGCTTCTATTTGTATCATTTTTTCTCCCTAAATGGTGGGGGCGAGGGCTGTGGTAGAACCATGAATGAGGTCCCTTCCAGCTCTAGGAAGCTATGATTCCATCCTGCCCACCATGCTGAGGAGGGAGGAACACCATTTGGCCTGAGTGGGGACCACCTGCAGACTGTGGCTGCTGCTGCATTTCCCGGAATCCAGACAAGCTCAGAGCACAGAACTCATTCTATTTTGGCCTTCCCTGCTGTGCTCTAACACAGTCATAGCTTACTCTTCACTTCAGGTAGTCTTTAAAGGGCCAATAACAACCTCAGTCTGAGGTGTGGGTGACAGAGGTTGGAACAGAGGAGATGAGTCAGTCCTGGATATTTGGTTCAACAAGCATATATTGAATGAGTGTTCTGTCCTTTGTCCTGTATATGCTGATGAATAAGCCACAAATGTCCTTGAGCAGTTCATTAACTTATAAAGGATATACGTGCTTAAACATAGTTTTAGTACATAATAATGAAGTCTAAGTCACCGGATACTTCAGGAAAGAACACCTAACTCATCTGAGAGTAAGTGGTACTTTAGCTGAGTTTTAATGATTTAATAGAATTTTGCTGAACAGAGAATGGAAGGGCAGTCTAGACTGAAGTAGCAGCATCAGCAAAGGCATGGAGGCCTAGCCTCAAAGGCTTTACTAGACCAGACCAGTCAAAGTCTCACAAGAATTCAGATGACAAATGTCCATTACAGAAGCCAGTTTGGCAGTGCCCCCTAAATGCACCTTATGACCCAACAATTCCACTTCTAGTCACCAATCCTAAGAAATGCACAGATATACAAGGAGGCATGAACAAGAAAGGCCATTGCAGCGTGTTTGTAATAGTAAAGCACTGGAAACATAAATCTCTATAATTAGGGAATACATTGCAGTATGTTCAGAGTCTGCAATGGGTGCAGCAGCTACATACGAACTAGATCTATAGGTAATAATATGGATAGATTTCCAGGATATACTATTGAATGAAAAAAAGAACATTTTGCTGAATGAAACGTAGGATAGGATGCCATTTATGTAATGTCATTTCCAGCCTATGAATATATATGTATTTATATTTATATATGTGTAAGTATATTATGTATACATGGCATCTATTAATTTTTTTATAACATATAGTATATAAGTGTATATATATACATATATATATATATATAGTTTCTTATGTGAGTTACTGCTCCATGTACTTTGCCCATTTTCTATTGGGTGAGCAGTTTTTTACTTTTAAAAGATATTATGTCTAAATCTATATGTTTAAATATTTCATTACAGTTTCTCATGTGCCATTTAACATTCTTTGAGATACATTTTTTACTTTAAATATTTTTAAAGAGATAATGCTTTATTAATTTTTCTGATTGTAGAAGCATGCTTGTAGCATAAAAATTCAAACCCTGTAACAGTGGGGCATGAGAGTAGCAGAGTGTTCACAAATTTTCTGACATCTAAAAGATGAATGCCACTAGACTCGGCAATGAGAAAGAAAGTGTGAAATTTTAGGAGCAAACAAAGCATAATGGTCTGACTTAAGAGTCAGACAAATTTGAATTCGAATACAGGTTCCTCCACTGACTGGCTGTGTGACCCTGTGTAAGCCACCTTAACTTTTCGGGGCTTCAGTTTTCTCATCTATAATAAGCAATACCTTCCTAAAAGTGTTAAAAGGATTAAAGGAAACTCCAAGTATGAAGTGTCTGTCCCAAAGCAGGTGCTTGACCATTTTAAATTTCTTTCCTCAACTCCAAAAAAGCCAGTGATCTTTCCCTCGCCTTATGCTTTTTGGGGAGCCCGTCCATACACGTGGCCCTCAGACATAGGTCTGAGACCAAAGAGCACAATTTTATTTTCATCACTGACATCACCATCAAGGAGTGTGGTTGATGGAATACTCATACAGATGAATGTCATGGCACATATGTAAATAAAAGTAAGAGAATAAAGAAAATAGGCCAGGCGCGGTGGCTCACGCCTGTAATCCCAGCACTTTGGGAGGCTGAGGTGGGTGGATCACGAGGTCAGGAGATCAAGACCATCCTGGCTAACACAGTGAAACCCCATCTCTACTAAAAATACAAAAAAAAAAAAAAAAAAAAAAAAAGACGCATGGTGGCACGCATCTGTAGTCCCAGCTACTCGGGAGGCTGAGGCAGGAGAATCGCTTGCACCCAGGAGGTGGAGGTCGCAGTGAGCCGAGATCGTGCCACTGCACTCCAGCCTGGGTGACAGAGTGAAAAAAAAAAGAAAAAGAAAATATATGCTCTGTAAGATATAATTACATATGTAAAAATGAATACATAAAGGCATTTAAATGTATTTTATATATAATATAATATACATGTATACTTTATAACAAAGTAAATGGATCAAATACAAAAAAGGAGATATACACACAATGTAAGTACATGCTCCTCGATATTAATAATTATCTTCTCTGGGTAGAGGAAGTATAGGCATATTCTTCTTACACTTTTCTGCATTTTCATATATTTTCTAGTAGAAACATATAACTTCTACAATCAGAGAAAAAGTGAAAATAGTATAACACAATTCAGTTTAAACACACATACATGCACACACATACATGCACATGCTTATCTTGACTTGAGACAAGGAAAAACCACCTAACTATATGTTGCTTCTTGGGCCACTTCAATCCCCAAGGAGAGCCTGATACTTGTGTGGGTCCAGTGTGAGTCAGGGTTGAGACATTCCCTTCCCAAATATCAAGCCTCTCCACCAGCTCTCCTCTCAGTTTCTCTCCTCCCTGTTCTCCTTTGTTAGCCATGTTCGACCCACAATTCTGACTGTGGTCACCGGGTGGCACTTACTTCTATCTGTAAACATTCTCCTGAAACAGGTATTGTCTTGGTAAAAAGAAAGTTTAAAGAAAAAGTTTATTTTTTTTACACACAAGATATGAACCAGTGTGTTCAGTAGAATCCTACTTCTGTTTGAAAAATACATATTCATGGAAAAGGATAGAAGAGCATAGAGTTGCATTCTTCATTCATTCATTTAATTCAACAAATACTCCTGGGTCACTTGCTATGTTCCTAGTATCATAAGCCAAAATTGATATTTCCATTCTAATCTCGTTTCCAAACTTCAAACACATATCTAACTGCCTGCTAGACATTTCTACCTGGAGTGAGATAAAAAGGCGAAAACTCACCCAAATCCACAAACCAACAAGAATACTATACTCAGTAAGTCTAAATCAATGATTCCCTCAGCCCTAAAAAGCTACCATCTAAATTGGTGGTCATGTGGTAGAGTGGGAAGAACACAGAATTTGACGCAAACAAATCTGAGCTAGAAGACAGGATCTGCCTCCTATTTATCTGTAAAATACTATCCCTCATTTGTAAAATAATTATTTGTTTAGATTAGTATTTCCCAATGGGGGAAGGAGTTGTCTCTGGTCCTTTTCTAGGGACCCTGAGCCTGATCCTTTCTATGCTGCTTCACCACTCTGGGGAGTTCCCAGTCATATGCATTGTTCCCTAAGAGCAGGGGGACCCTGGTTAATAGAGGACTCTCTCTCCATGATCCTGGACCTTCAATGCTTTCTGCTCTGGGGTTGGCCAGGCAAGTTGCTGCTTGGACATGTGATAGAGATACCAGCCCTCTTTGTGGGCAGGAAGGTGGCGAGAGGCTGTCTTAGTCCATTTTCTGCTGTTGTAACAGAATACCTGAGACTGGATTGTTTTCTTTTTTTCTTTTCTTTTCTTTTTTTTTTTTTGAGACAGGGTCTCTATTGCTCAGGCTGGAGTGCAGTGGCACCATCATGGCTCACTGCAGCCTCGACTTCCTGGGCTCAAGCAATCCTCCCACTTCAGCCTCCCAAGTGACTGGGACTATAGGCACACACCACCATGCCCAGCTATTTTTTTTTCTGCTTTTTGTAGAGATGGCATCTTACTATGTTGCCTAGGCTGGTATTGAAATCCTGGGCTCAAGCGATCCTCCTGCCTTGGCCTCCTAAAGTGTTGGGATTATAGGCATGAGCAACCGTGACCAGCTCTAGGATAATTGATAAAGAATAGAAACTTTTTATCTTACAGTTTTGGAGGCTGGGAAGTCCAAGATCAAGACACTGACATCTGGGATGGGCCTTCCTATTGCATTCTTACATGCAGGAAGGCAGAGGGCAAGAAAGAGGAACTCTGTGTTTTCATGTGGCAGAAGAATGGGAGAGAACCCATTCCTGCAAGCCCTTTTTATGATGGCATTAATCCATTCATGAGGGTACAGCCCTCATGACCTAAAAACCTCCCATTAAGCCCCATATCCCACATCCCTGTTTCACTGAGGATTAAGTTTCCAGCATATGAATTGTGGGAAACACATTCAAATCATAGCAGAGGCCCAGGGGCTCTGGATGCTGCTGACCCTCCACCACCAATGCCTTAAAAAGCATCTTCACACCAATTCACAGCTTGCCTGTCCTGGCTCCCAAGTCGTGAGCTGGGCCTGCAGTGCATGGAGGTTTTCAGATAGGAGGTGACACCCCTTTTCTCCTGACTTGTAGGATCACATGTCTTTGCAAATTCCCTTTATCTGGGGTCTCCAGTACTTCAGGGTCTGTACTGACTCAGACATCAGATGCACTGCACCAGGCAGACACAGAGCTAAAGTCTTTGCAGAACCAACCAAACAGGCTAGGACACATCAAGGCCCTTCTGGGAGCCTGAGCAAGGTGGGTGGGAGAGGGATGGGTGAGGTTTTGTGTGCTGTCTAATCCCATTTTTGCCCCAGTCTTCTTGGGGCTACTTCACTGGACTCTGAGAGAAGGGTCAGCCCCTTCTGCTTCAACCCCAAGTTACCTGGTCAGATCTGTTCAGACATCTGTTTGCTCAAAGACTATCCCAATGAATGTTTCCTGCCAGGATGCTTTGGGGCTTTATCTCCTCTCCTGCAAAATGTTCCCCAAAAGAGAAAGGGAAAGGGAGGGAAAGGCAAAGTGCTCTGACCTGCAATGGGACAGTCAGTTCTCCTCCTCCAGGTATGCCTGTGCAGGGCAGCTTGACCATTAGCCTAAGAGGGCCCTGTGGCTGCTGTAGGCTGGAGCAGAGAAACAAAAGTCAGACCCACCCCAGAGGGGAATGTGGCCTGAGTGAGCCCTTCCACCTCCTGCCTAAGCACCACCACTCTTAGTGTTAGGGGGATGGATTTATCCTTTCTTATAAAACTAATTCCAGTGAGCCTGGAACCTGATCTCACTCCAGCCAGAATTCCAGTTAGACTATTACCCATCAGGCTGCCATTGTCCTTGAAGAATGGTCTGGAGACATGAAGAGCTCCCAAAATGGCACTGTATGGTAAAAATATAAAAACAAAAGAAAGCCAAGGGTACAGGGCTGGCTCAACCGTTTTTTTGAGATTATTACTAAAGGAGAACTTTGAATTTACTTCTGATGCATTTTACTCATATTGAAAGTATGGAATATAAGGCATTATATAACATTAGTCATAGAAAATACATTTCTATTAAGTTGTCTCTTAGGTTTTAATTTTGTGTAAGGTCTTGCTTTGCTGTAAGAAATCTAAATTTTATGTTATAAAATTGGTAAGACTATCGTTAGTTGCTTACTTAAAAATATGCTTGCAGGCCGGGCGCGGTGGCTCAAGCCTGTAATCCCAGCACTTTGGGAGGCCGAGACAGGCGGATCACGAGGTCAGGAGATCGAGACCATCCTGGCTAACGCGGTGAAACCCCGTCTCTACTAAAAAATACAAAAAACTAGCCGGGCGAGGTGGTGGGCACCTGTAGTCCCAGCTACTCGGGAGGCTGAGGCAGGAGAATGGCGTCAACCCCGGAGGCGGAGCTTGCAGTGAGCTGAGATCTGGCCACTGCACTCCAGCCTGGGCGACAGAGCGAGACTGCGTCTCAAAAAAAAAATATATATGCTTGGATGAGTCTTTCACCCTTTTAATTCTGACACAATTATTTATACTTTCTTCCATTTACATCATAGTTTATTATCAATAAAATCAGAAGTATACCATATATGCCAGTGACTATCCAACTTTTAGTGTGCTAATTTATAAAAAAGCAGATTTACTGCGTCTGGCATAGAAAATAGGTTTCTGCATTTTTTATAAGAGAAACACTGATATATAAAATATTTAAATAATTTTAATGTTGAATTTCAGTTAACAATCCCTCCTTCACCATGTTCCTTTTGGAATTGCAAATCATAGCTCTAGAGAAGTCAACACAGTAAAGCTTATATAGTCAATCAAAGAGAATCTCAGAGTTTATGACTGGGTCATAATTTTTAATCATTATTAACCACTCTCTGTATTTCTAGCACTAACAGGATCAATAAAACAAAATCTTAGGATTTATAAAGGTAGCTTAATAGAGAAATCATATCTAATATATATGTTTATATACATATACATATATAGTACTTTAATGCTGTAGAAAGTAGTTTTGCATGTGTCTTGCTGATATGGAGCAGTGTAGAAGGGGAATGTTCTAGTTTGAGCCTAAGCATTATCTTCATCTTCAATTTATACAACTTGAGCAAGTCAGCTGAATTGGCAAGGCAAGCTTGCCAGAAGCCCCTGAGAGGGAACTCACCCTAAGGCCAGTTAAACAATTAAAATGATAGTTATCCTTGGATATTTGGGAGGGAAGTTCCAATTCTGAGTACATAGCATGGTGTCTGGCTCATTAATTTTGTCTCCTAGACCAGGACCTAGTGGAATCATGTTTGAGTCAGGTGGAGAAAAGGTGGACTCATGTTTGAGTCCAATGGAGAAAAGGAAGGTTCTAAATGGGAGGGAAAAAAAATGGAAGAACTATTTTACTAAGCATTTTTTAAAGACATTGAGGTCTAAGCAGCATTGGGATGGTAGCCTCCTAGCTAAGTGCAATATCAAAGCTGGAAAAAGGGCATTCATATATCTGCAGGAGATACAATTCAGCTTGGGCCCAACAGGGACTCCAGAGCAATCAGTGAGGCTTTGTACCTTAAGCACTCCAGCATGTCAGCAGGGATGAGAGCCAGTGGAAGGATCAGGACCCAGGAGAAGGAACAGCGGTGCCTAGCAGATACTGTAAGAATCTGAGAGTACAGCAGGACATGAATAGAATGTGGCACTCACTTGGCATCTCGCTGGAATTGTTTGTGAGCACAAGTGAGATCTCCTTTGGGTACCCTGACTATGTCTGCAGGGAATCTATAGGGGTCGGGGTCCTGCTTGTGCAGGTGGAATAAAGACCCCAAACACAGCTCACACAATCTTTTTCTCATCTGGTCCCACAGCAGCACTGTAAAGCAAGTATTATTCCTATTTAAATGAGAACAAAATGACTATTAAACATAATCAGTATCTGGCTTATATTTGTGCCTAAGAGATTCAGAAAAAAACATAGGATTCACTTTTTATTTAAGTTCTGACAAGTATTTATTAAGTGCCACATTGTCTTTATAAGCTGATTGACAGTTTTTTTCAAAATTGGGTGATTTTTTCATTATATATTTTTGCAACACAAGTAAAATGTTTGTCTTGAAAAAATGAGAAATTCAGATAAAGCAAAATTTAAAAAAATCACCTATTATCTTACCACACAACCACTGTTATGCCTTTGAAGTATATACTTTTAGTTTTTTCTTTGCATATTAATATATAAATATACTTTTTTACAAAAATGGGATACAATATATACCATTTGAAAATTGCTTTTTTCGTTTCACAATATATAATGTACATCTTTCATGCAAATGTATAGGACTTATGATTGAAAGAGGGAAACTTGTAAATTTTAGGGGGAAACCCCAACTTTAAGCGAGTTACAAGCTAAACATCTAAAATAAATCCTCACAAAAAGTTAAAATTCAGAATATGGGAAAAGGCATTAAGAAAACGCACAGAAAGTCCAGGTGGCAATGGCAATACTATTAGCAGGCAAAACAGAATTAAAGGGCGAACACATTAAATAGGATAAGGACGGCTCCGTTTTGCCTTCCAATGCATTATCATCAGTTTGTTTCTTACTCTTTTCATCTCTTCTAGCTCATCTGCTGCCTGTATCATCTCCTCATTGCTTAAATTTCTGCCATGTATGTCCCCTCTAAATTGCGGGCGAGAACGAGCCAACCTTTCTTTAAAGCTTCCTTCTTCAAGCTTATGTTTTCCTACTCCACAAGGAGGCTGCTCCATGGGAGGGCGCCCCTCAAACAGGTCCTTCCTGGAAAGGCCCTCCTGCGGAGGGCGCTCCTCCGAGAGAAGTATCTCAGGCAGGAGCTCAGGCAGGAGGTCCTCAGGAAAGAACTCCTCCTCCGAGGACTGCTCCTCCGAAGACTGCTCCTCCGGGGACTGCTTTTCGGGAGAGTGCTCCACCGGAGGCCTCTCCTCATCGGTCTTGGGCGCGCTCTGCGGCTCTTCTTCATTTTCTTTGCGTGGTTTGTCCATGTTGGGAATTTTCTTCTTCAAGCACAGTTATTCTTAGGAGACAAGAAAGGCAGAATAGAGTCAGAATACTAAGTGGCTGGACTAACACCCAGACTGTGGGTTCCAATACCTGCCTTTTCCTGATTCGGGGCCCAGGCCCTCAACCTTGCGCTTTCCCAGAGGCTCTCCGGCTCTCCCGACTCCGCTGCTTCCCGGTCGCCCCCTCCTTCCCGAAAGCCCACCATTTTCCCAGCAGGCTTTGCTACAGGCCTCGCCCGCAGTGACAGGGGCGGGACAGTGCGGCCTGCAGACTCCTTGCCTTTCGGCGTCCACCCTCGCGCCCCAGTCCCGGTCCACTGCGTACCCCTTCCCTGACCTGGACCTTTCCGGGCCGTGTGCTTCTAGTCGTCCTCTCCTCGAGGTGCCCCGCTGTGACCAGCAGACCTGCACACAGACGCAAGACAGGGTAGGGGGCGGGGAGTGGGGAGGAGGGACGGACTGACTGACACCCCCCCACCCCCCACTTTCTGGGCACCAGTCACTGCCTGCACGCCCCCCACCCCTCGGGTTCTCCTCTAGTCTCAGACCCTGCATCAAGCTTGGTCCTCCGTGCCCCCACCTCCCCACCCCGGAAAGCTTGCCATTTCTTCTTAGATGGGAAGTGGAAGGGAAGCATTCTTAGAAACTATTTCGAAGTGTCTGTACCTCCCTCCTCCCAGGGGACGGGGGAAGCACTCGCCTCCCCACCCCGCCCCCAAGACCACCATATTTTGCACAGAAATATGGGCGCGGGAGGCGGAGCTGGAGCGTAGGGAAAGGCCTGGACTCCGCCATCCCGATTCTGTCAACCCCATTCCCCGGGTTACTAGGCAGCGCCGACACTCACACCGATTTAAGAGGGTAGAGGGAACTTACTTCCTTCTGCTTTCCCTCTCGACCAAAGGGTAATAGGGAGATGGTGGACAGGCAAAAAAAGACCGGGACGAGAGGGACTTGGGCAGACATAGGCTCCTGGTCACGTGAGGGGCGCGCGTCACTGCCGAACTCAGATCCCCAGTTACCACTTTGACCTGCGGCCTTGCCGCAGCTACCTGCTAGTGCCTGCTAGTGTTCCCTGACCCAGACACACCAGGCATTGTCACTCACCTCTCTTTGTATTTGCCTTTTCCTGGTTGCCAGAGACGGTCCGCATCTAGTCTCGGGTAGTATCGCCTCTTCCTCTGTGCTACTTCCCCTGGTACCACCTCTTTCTCCCCTCCTCCCTTCCTTAGCCACCAAGGCCCCTTATTTCCCCTGCAGTTCAGATCCTGCACTGACATTTGACTATTCACCTTCATAAATCAGTATTATATCCTTATATCCCAACACTCTCAGTTTTAATCCACATCCATATCTCCATCATGTCCATTTAGGCTCATTCAGCATGTTTTCATCTCTTGTCACTTTCATGGGAGACAATCTTTCACTTTTTCTTGATATAACATTTTGTTTTTTTTGAGCCCCCAGACCTAAATTGGTAATCATTCAGTTCTAGACCTCTAGAAAGAGTTAAGTTTGTAAAGTTTGTAGATCTAAAAAGACTGAATAATTTTCGTAAATCAAATACGCATTTGTCCGTGTGTGTATACACACATATATATGCATGTATACACACTGAATATATTATATATTAAATAATTTATATTTACATGTGTACATATATATAAATTATTCAGTAGTTATTCATAATAGAATAAATAGATTTTACTGGGACTCTCAATCCTTAACCAGCCACCTCTTGGTGCTTCTGGTTGAGGAAGTTTATATTAATTCACTAAATCGACAAATATTTGAGTTCTGGGACTGCTGGACCCCAAAAGATAGATGCAGCAGGGAGGGCATTCCGTATTAATCTATGCAATAATTCTGTTGACCACATACTGAGTAGCAGGACTACAATCATGCTAGCATTTTCAATTGTCATTGCAATATGTATTTTTTTTATCTAATGGTATTTTATGATCTTTAACCTTATGCCTGCCTCTCACCTACTCACATCAGCCTGGATGCTACTTTCTTATGCAGATGCAGATGCAGATCCCTTCCCTCTGTGTTTTACACTTCCAGGTAGATGGCCATCTGATCTGTGGGGATCCTGGGATTTTGTTTTAAAGCCAGGCTATTTAGTAAGTTTCTGAACAGAAATTCATGTGAAATTTCCGCTTTTAAGAACTGTTGCTTTTCTCCAACATCTAATTAATTTTGTGTTGAGATGGCAGTTAGACAAATATTAGTTTACCTTCATATCTTCTTTATAACTGTTTTACTTTCCAATTTCTCTGTGGCATGCGTCTTTAAAACCAAGTTTCACTATGCCTTCTTATTTTTTCATCAAGGGTTGGTTTCTCATTTGTATAGTTTCTTTCCTAGAGAAGTCCCATTTCATTCATTTCTATCCTCATTCTTCTTACATCCTGTGATGGAGAACTCACTACCTTATAAGATATCTCATTGAAATCTCAGAAAGTTCTAATCATTCAGAATTTTAAAATTAATTAATTAATTGACTTTTGCTTCTGTTGAGTTAAAATCTGCCTCCCAGTAGTTTACACACATTGGTCCTGGCTCTGCCCTTTGGAGTGGTACAGAACAGGTATAAAATAATAAAAGTACCTTTCATCCTTGACGGCTTAAAATTGCCACAGCTTCTATTCTGGTTCTTTCCCCCTTCCATTCTGTGAGACACTAGGCAATCTACTCAATCTTTCTGTGACTCAGCTTCCTCATATACAACATTGGAGACAATAATAGTACCTATCTCATAGAATTGGTATGAGGAATAACTGAGTCAATGAGTCAACCTATGTAAAGGACCTGGAATAGAGCCTAGCACATAGAAAGCACTCTATAAGCATTAACTATAATAATAGTAATAATAATAGTATGACATAGTGCTAACAATACTACTAATTAACATCCTTTTAATATTAAGATTAATTGTGCACTTTATGCCAGGCATTGCACTAAGTATTTTCAATAAGACATCTGACATAATCCTTAAAGAATTATGTTCTCACCAAGACTTTTTTTGGGGAGTTTAACCTCCCCAGTTATTTCAGCCATTTCTGATGTGTCATATTTTTTCAAAGTCATGCATTATTCTACATGTTCCTGAATGTGTAAATGTCTCTGAAAACACTGAATATTCTGCCTAGTGCAGAATGGAGTGATCTTATCACCTCCTTCATTTTAGAATAGGTGCTATACATCTATAGATGCATCCTAAAATTATAGTAGATTTTGTGAATGCCATATCACACAATTGAATCCAGTTTAAGTTGCAGTCAACTAGACCCCTCCCTTATTTCATACCTCAAGCTGTTAATCCACTTCTGTAAATCTTTTTAGTTTTAACTGACGTATAGAAGCTTCTGATTTTTTCTGGGTTAAATTTTGTCTCGTTAGATTCACTCCCTTAATCTTTGAATCCAGATTCTATCATTCTGTATATTAGCTGCAAATCATTAATTTAAAACATGCCACTAGTACTAAATAGGACGATAAGGTCAGCAAACTCAGGAAAGATCTATAGGTATCTCAGCAGAGAGTTCTGACTCCGAGTGAAAAAAATTTCTTTTCCTTATTGCATGTGGAAGCCAGGAGTATGCCCTGCCGAGCTAGTTCCCTTCTTCTCCTCTCTCATGTGGCTTCTCAGATTGCTTGCTTTCTAGTGCTGCTAATAGAAGACACTATAGTCCTTGAAAGCTCCTGAACCGGTATAAATTAAACTTTGATGAGAACTTAGTAACTATGGAGGGCAGATAAGGAGGTGTGAGGAAATAGAAGCAGGAAAGGAGGAATGAAGACCGAGTCTCCATGTGGGCTCTAAGTCTGCCCAGCAGTAGCTGATCTTGGGTTCCCTTAAGAGAAAGGACTCTCAAGAGGGAATGAGGTAAAGGTGGTTCTGCCACCAAATGACAATCATTTGTTACAAAGAAATGTGGTCTGCTACTTGTTTGTGTAGGGTTGGGGTGGGGCTGTCCTTCTGATGGATTTGATTTGATACCCTTGACTTAGGTCCCACGAGGGTGTATTGCTCGGTCCATTATTACTAATGAGGGTTTAAGTGTTTTGAAACCCATTTCAAAAGTGTGATAACTGAGCTCTGGGAGGTGACAAATTGTTCCCATGGAAACACAGATGATAGTAAGTAGCTGAGATGGGATTTAAAACCTAAGGCTAGGTGCAATGGCTCACACCTATAATCCCAACACTTTGGGAAGCCAAGGTGGGAGAATAGCTTCAGCCCAGGAATTCAAGACCAGCCTGGGTAACATAGTGAGACCCTGTCTCTAAAAACAATAAAAAAATTAGCCAGGCATGGTGGTGCACCCCTGTGGTCCCAGGTGGTCCCAGTTCCTTGGGAGGCTGAGGTTAGAGGCCTGGGAACTCAAGGCTTCAGTGAGCTGTGATTGTGCCACTGTACTCCAGCCTGGCTGATAAGAGATTCCATCTGAAAACAAAACAAAACAAAAAAACAAAACATAGGCAGTGTGGCATGAGTGATTGTACCTTTAACCACTATGAAAACTGCTCCTGGGCAGTGGGCTACACCCACATTTACACACAGCACTGGGCAGCTGCTGCCATGACAATAGTCTCCAGGTGGTGTGGCCTTTCTCTGGGGGATCTGAGAAAGCCCAGGGTGGGTTTCTCCTCCAGGGATTCCTGTTGCTGGGGAGGCTGCACTTCTGTGGCAGGAACAGAGCCCTTCTTCTTTGCGAGTCCCCTTGGTTTCACTTTGCAGGGCCTGTCTGCCTGGACTTGAGGAGTTCTGCCCTCTCCAGCCCAGAGGCTCCCTCTGTGGCTGCTGCCTCTGCATTCTTTCCTAATGGCACTAATGGCAGTACCTGCTCTCAGACTTGCAGCTGTTGACTGCAGCAGGCCCTGTCCAGCCTGTGGCTCTTATGGGTTCCTCCCCTACCCCTGCCCCAGGGGAAATACCTAAGTAGGAAAAGCAATGACAGAAACCTCCTGTTTTCTGTTTCTGCTTGCGGCCTCATCCTAATTGTGACCTAAAGACACACATACATACATACACACACACACGCGCGCGCACACACACACACACACACACATCCTGTGTGTGCTCAGAGAAACAAGGAGGGGGCCCTGAGGAAAGGCCAAGTAGCAACGCAGGCTGTTGGAAATGCACAGGGACAGGGAAGGTGGGTCCAGACCTGGGCTGAAGGGAGACAGTACCAGGCTTGGGTCTGGGCAAGACTTATGCTGTCATTCACTCCCTGGAGGCTCTGGAGGTGTGGCAGCCTCCTACCCCTCTCCTTGCCTCTATTTGTATCATTTTTTCTCCCTAAATAGTGGGGGCGAGGGCTGTGGTAGAACCATGAATGAGGTCCCTTCCAGCTCTAGGAAGCTATGATTCCATCCTGCCCACCATGCTGAGGAGGGAGGAACACCATTTGGCCTGAGTGGGGACCACCTGCAGACTGTGGCTGCTGCTGCGTTTCCCGGAATCCAGACAAGCTCAGAGCACAGAACTCATTCTATTTTGGCATTTCCTGCTGGGCTGCAACAGAGCCACAGCTTAGCCTTGGCCTTTCAGGGACTTTTACAAGCACCCAGAACAACCTCAGCCTGAGGTCTGGGTAGGAGGTTGGGACAGAGGCAGGGCTGGCTCCATAATTTGCAGGGCCCAGTGTAAAATGACAATGCAAGGCCTTTATTCAAAAAGCAAGAAAAAAAAGTACCATTGAAGGTAATAAAATATAAAGCTTTTTTTTTAACGTCATTTTTTTATTTTTTAAATATAATTCTTTTTTTAGAATAGTTTTAGATTTACCAAAAAATCTAGAAAATAATACAGTGTCTATATATTCCAAACCCTGTTTCCTCTATTTTTAACATCTTACATTATTATGGTGCATTTGTTATAATTAACAAACCAATATTGGGACATTATCATTAACTAAAGCCCATACTTTATTCCCATTTTCTTCATTTTTACCTGATATCCTTTTTTTCTGTTCCAGGATGCCATCTAGAATACTATATTACTTTTAGTTGGTATGCTGTCTTAGGCTTTTCTTGGCTGTGATCTTAACTGGAATTACACTGAATAAATGGATCAATCTGGGGAGAATTGCCACTTTCACAATACTGAGTCTTCTGATACGTGAACATGATATTATACTTCATTTATTTAGGTCTTCCATAATTACTGTCAGTGATGTATTATAACTTTCAATATAAAAGTCATCACATATTTAATAAACTTTATTTCTAATTATTTCATGCTTTTTGATGCCTTTGCAAGTGGTACTTTAAATTTTTTGTCTACTAATTGTTTATTTCTAGTATATAAAATATATACTTGATTTTTGTATATTGATCTTTTATCTTTAGATCATGCTAAATTCACTTAGTAATTCCAATAACTTTTTGTAAATTCTTAAGGCATTCTATGTACATGATCATGATTTTTTCTGTGAATACAGACATTTTTACTTCTTCCTTTCCTATCTACGTTTCTTTTCTTTTCTTTTTCTGCTTTTTTTTTTTTTTTTTTGAGATAGAGTTTTGCTCTTGTTGCCCAGGCAGGAGTGCAATGGCACGATCTCAGCTCACTGCAACCTCTGCCTCCCGGGCTCAAGTGATTCTCCTGCCTCATCCTCCCAAGTAGCTGGGATTACAGGCATGCACCACCACACCCAACTATTTTTTGTATTTTTAGTAGAGATGGGGTTTCACCATGTTGACCAGGCTGGTCTCGAACTCCTGACCTCAGGTGATCCTTCGGTGTTGTCCTCCCAAAGTGCTGGTATTACAGGTGTGAGCCACCGTGCCCAGCCTTTACATACCTTTTCTCCTTGCCTTATTGCACTAACTAGGATTTCCAGTACATAGTTGAATAACAGTGGTGAGAACTGACATCCTTGCATGATCCCCTATCATAAGAGGAAATCATTCTTCCACTATTAAGTGTGATGTCAGCTGTGATTTTTTTTTTAATAGATACCCTATTTCAGGTTAAGGAATTTCCTTTCTAATTGTTTCCTGAGAGATTTTATTGACTTTTTTCAAATGCTATTTCTGTATCTATTGAGGTGGTCATATTTTTCTCCTTATTATGTTAATATGTTTAATTAAGTTGACTTCCAAGTACTTGACCAACTTTGCATTTTTGTAATAAACCTCACTTGGTCATGATAAATATATATATATATACTTTTTATTTACTGCTGGATTCAGATTCCCAAAATTTTGTTAACAATTTTTTGCATCTATAAACGTAATGTCTATAGTTTTCTTGTAATGTTTTTGTATTGGCATCAGGGTAATTCTGGCCTCATTATATAGAGAGGAGGCCTTTTCCTTTATTTTCTGAGAGTTTATTTAACATTTGTGTTATTTCGGCCTTAAATGTTTGATAGAATTCACTAGTGAAGACATCTGGGCCTGGAGTTTTCTAGGAAAGTTTTTAATAACATTAATACAATTTTATAGATATAGACAGTGGTATACTGGAACTGGCCTGTACCAGCTATTGAGAGCTGATTGTCACTATCTCTTATCAAATCTACATTCAGTGATGATACATTGATTGATTAAAATTGGCCATAGTTTACACTTTAGAAGTCAGATACTCTATGAATCAGGGTTTTTAATTTCTTCCAGAGACCAGGTGGTTAAGCACCAGTCTTCTGTTCAGGTTTTCTATTTATTTTTTGAGTGAGCTTGGTAATTTGTATCTTTCAAGAAATTTGGCCATTTTATCTACATTATTGCATTTATTGGCATAAAGTTATTCGTAATACTACCATGCTGTTCTTTAAATGCTTAGAGAATCTGTAATAATGACCCCTTTTCATTCTTTTATTTTTTTTTAAAAAAAACAGCTTTATTTAGTTGTTGTTCACATGACATAGAGTTCACCCATTGAAAGTGTACAGTTCAGTGGCTTTTAGTATATTAAGAGATATGTGTAACCGTCACTACAATCAATTTTAGAACATTTTCATCACCTCATAAAGAAAGTTTATACCCTTTGGTTAAGACTCTCCACCCTCCATCCTCCCCAACCCTAGCCAACCATTAATCTACTCCTTGTCTCTATGGAATTGCATATTCTCTGTATTTCATATAAATGGAGTCATGCAATATATGGTCTTTTGTGATTAGCTTCTTTCACTTAGCATAATGTTTTCAAGGCCCATCCATATTGTAGCATATATCAGAACTTCATTTTTAATGACCAAATAGTTTTCCATCATCTAAATATACCACATTTTGTTTATGCATTTATCAGTTGATATACATTTAGATTCTTTTCACCTTTTGGTGATTGTGAATAATGCTGCTATAAACATTCATGTAAGTTTTTGTGTGGACATATATTTGTGGGGTTTTTTTCTCTTGGGTATGTAACTAGGTCTGGAATTGCTGGGTCATATGGTTACTCCATGTTTAACATTTTGAGGAACTGTCATTTTACATTTCCACCAGCAGCATATGAGGGTTTACATTTATCCTCTTCCTCACCAATACTTGTTATTATTTGGATTGTTCATTTCTGGTAGATTACAAGTCTGATGAAGTGCTCTGTGAGGGCAGAACATTATAAGGGATTAGTGCTCTTATAAGGAGGCCTGAGGGAACTTATTTGCCCCTTCTACCATGTGAGTACACAGCTAGAAGGTGCTATCTATGAACCAGAGATTCAGCCCTAATCAGGCACCAAACCTGCTGGCACCATGATCTTGAACTTCCAGCTTCCACAGCTGTGAGAAATAAAATTCTGTTGTTTATAAGCTACCCAGTTTATGGTATTTTGTTATAGCAGCCTGAATGGACTAAGACAGAGGTTGTTTTACTTCTTCCTTTCCAATCTGGATGTCTTTTCTTTCTTTTTTTTGGTCTAACCTCCGTGGCTGGAACCTCTAGTGCAATGTTGAATAGAAGTGGAGAGAACAGACATTCTTGTCTTGTTCCTGATCTTAAGGGGAAAGCATCCAGTCTTTCATCATTAAGTATGTTGTTAACTGTGTCTTTTTCATATATACCCTTTGTCAGGTTAAGGAATTTTGCTTGTATTCCTCATTTGTTGTGTGTTTTTATCATGAAATGGTGTTGAATTTTGTTGAACATTTTTTTCTGCATCTTTTGAGATCATCATGTGGTTTTTGTGCTTTATTCTATTCATACGGTGTTTTACACTGATTGATTTTTGAATGTTAAATCAACTTTGCATTCCTGGGATAAACCTCACTTGGTCATATTGTATGATTCTTTCTATATGATGCTGGATTTGTTTGAAATATTTTTTGAGGATTTTTGCATCCTCAAAAAATCTACAGCATAACAGATATTGGCTTGTAGTTTTCATGTGGTGTCTTTGTATAGTTTTGGTAACAGAGTAACACTGGCCTTATAGAATGAGTGGAGAAATGTTTTCTCCTCTTCTGTTTTTTATAAAAGTTTGTGAAACGTGAATATTAATTTTTCTTTACATGTTTGGTAGAATTCACCAATGAAGCCATCTTGGCCTGGATGTTTCTTCATTGGTAGTTCATTCTCTTTATTTGTTATAGGTCTATTCAGATTTTCTATTTATCCGGGAGTCAGTTTTGGTAGCGTGTGTCTTTCTAGGAATCCATTTATTTAATCTAAATTATGTAATTTATTGGCATACAGTTATTCATAGTGTTCCTCCATAATCCTCTTATTTCTGTAAAGTCAATAGTAATGTACCCTCTTTCGTTTTTGACTCTAGTTGTTTGAGTCTTCTTTTTTTTTTTCCAGGCTAATCAACTTAAATGTTTGTTCATTTTGTTGATCCTTACGGAGAACCAGCTTTTGTTTTTATTGACTTTTCCTATTATTTTTCTATTCTTTATTTTAATTTCCGCTCTAGTTTTTATTATTCCCTTCCTTCTGCTTGCTTTAGGTTTAGTTTGCCCTTCTTTTTCAGTGTCTGAAGGTGGAAGGTTAGGTTATTGATAGGAGATCTTTCTTCCTTTTTCTTCTTGAAGATCTTCTTCTTGAAGAGTCTTGTTATGTTACCCAGGCTGGTCTCAAACTCCTGGGCTCAAGTTATCCTCTCACCTCAGCCTCCCAAGTAGCTGGGACTACTGACACATGTCACTGTGTCCAGCCTTCTTTTTTACTGTAGGCATTTACAACTATAAATGTCTTTCTAAGCATTGGTTTAGACGCATGTTGTAAGGTTTGGTATTTTGTATCTTCATTTTCATTAGTCTTAACATATTTTCTAATTTTCCTCTTTATTTTATCTTTGATCTGTTGGTGATTTAAGAGTGTGTTGTTTAATTTCCACGTATTTGTGAGTTTCCCAAATTTATTTCTGTTATTGTTTTCTACTTTCATTCTATGCTGTGGGAAATACTTAGAATTATCTCTAATCTTTCAAATTTATTGTGGTTTGTTTTATTGCCTAGCATATGGTCTATTCTGCAGTACGTTCCATGTGCATTTGAGAAGAACGCATATTCTTTTGTTGGGTGGAATATTCCATATATGTCTGTTTGATCTAGTTGGTTTATAGTGTTGTTCAAGTCTTCTGTTTCCTTGTTGATCTTCTGCCTAGTTCTTCTATCCATTATTAAAAGCTGAAAGTCCCCAACTATCCCAACTATTATTGTGGAGTGGTCTATTTATCTCTTAATTTCTGTAAGTTGCTTCAGGTAACTGTTTTTTTTTTTTTTTTTTTTTTTTTTTTCTTTAGACAGAGTTTCGTTCTTATTTGCCCAGGCTGGAGTGTAAAAGCACGATCTCAGCTCACTGCAACCTTTACTTCCCAGGTTCAAGTGATTTTCCTGCCTCAGCCTCCCAAGTAGCAGGGATTACAGATGTGTGCCACCACACTTGGCTAATTTTTGTATTTTTAGTAGAGATAGAGTTTCACCATGTTGGCCAGGCTGGTCTCAAACTCCTGACCTCAGGTGATCCACCCACCTCGGCCTCCCAAAGTGCTGGAATTACAGGTGTGAGTCACTGCACCCAGCCCTCTGGTGCTCTTTTGTTAGGTACATATATGTTTATAATTATTACATCTGCCTGATGGATTAACCCTTTTATTATTATACAATGTCCTTCTTTGTCTCTACTAACATTTTTTTTTTTCTTGAAGTCTGTTTTGTCTAATATTACTGTGGCCACTCCAGAAAGCTGGCTATAGTAATATCAGACAAAATGATGTATCTTTTTTCATCCTTTTACTTTCAGTCCATTTGTATCTTTGAATCTGAAGTTTGTCTGCTATAGACAGCAAATGGTTTGATCTTGGTTTTTTAATTTCCATTTTAACAACTGCCTTTTATTGGATAGTTTAACCCATTCAGACTTAATGTTATTATTGATTTAGTTGGATTTATACCTGCCATTTTACTTTTTGTTTTCTGTAGGTCTCCTGTCTTCCTCAAATCTTCCTTTACCACTTTCTTTTGCATTAACTGAATATTCTCTAATATAGCATTTTAATTTTTAAAATGATTTTTAAACTATACTTTTTAGTTATTTCCTTAGTGGTTGCTCTAGACTTACCATATGTATATTAGCTTATCAGAATCAGCTTCAGATTTATACTAACTTAATTCCAGTGAGATATAGAAATGTTATTTCTATATCATTCTATTTCCTTCTCCATTTTTGTCATATTATTGTTATGTATGTTACAACTATACTACTGACAAACTCAACAATACATTATTATGATTATTGCTTTATATAAACATGTATTTTAAAGAAGCTGAGAGAAGAGAGGAGAACGAGTATATGTTAATAGCTTTTGACCTTCTTAGATGTCATGTTTAGATCTCTTCAGTTGGTTCCTATGGATTTCTTGTTGGGATTAATTCCTTTGCTAATGTAATATTTAATGGTGTTCCACATTTCTCTGAGGCACTGTACATTTGTATTTAGTCTTTTCTTCTCTTGGTTATTCAGATTGCATAATCTCTATCAATTTACCTTCAAGTTTACTGATTCTTTTGGCAGTTCAAATGTAATACTGAATTTTTCATTTTACTGTACTTTTGAATCCCAGAATTTCGATTTGTTTTAAAAATAATTTGTATGTTTTTATTGATATTTTATATTTGATGCAGCATCATCATATCTTTCTTTACTTCTTTAATCATGGTTTCTTGTAGTTCTGTGAACATATTAATAATAGCTACTTTGAAGTCTTTGTTCAAACTGACATATGGCCACTCTCACAAGGACCTCCTAGTGTCTGCCTTTTTCTGGTATATGGGTTATACTTTCCTGTTTCCCTGCAAATCTCATAAATTTTTGTTGGAAACCGAGATTTTGGATAATATATTGTAGTACCTCTGGGTACTATTTCCCTCTTCCCCATCTGGCGCTTTTTACTGATATTTGCATATTTATTTGTTTAGTGATTAGCTAGATTATTTTAGTAAAGTCTGTGCTCACACAATGTGAAGCCTCTTATGTTGCTCACCAGAAGACTCAACCTTGGTTATGCCCACAGTCACCTTTGGCAGGGCTTTCCTTGACTGTTTCTTTCCCTGACCATACCCAGCTATTTAGCTCCACTAATTGCCTGCTGATTGCCCTATTGTTTTCAACAATGCCCTGGGGCATAAATGATTCCACAGACAGATTTGTTCTAATCCCAATAGGTCTCCTCCCAGCTTTCTCTGTCCCAGGTTGTCTCCAGCAAACTAGTGGGCCTACAGCTTAGTCTGCATCTCCAGAGAATCTACCAATGTCCTCTCAATTGCCTTTCACCATGTGTAGTGTTTTCTGGCACCATTTCTGACATCAAATGTGTGGTGTTTTCTAACACATCAATTCTCTGATTCTCTGGCACCAACTGGGTGTCCTACAATTCAATTTAATTCTGATATTAATTCCTCAGAGTTAGTGCAGACCCTACAGTTTAAGGGCTCTGAAGTATAAGACTGCCCTCCACTTCAGATGGCAGCTGCAAATGGGGTGCCCAACCTACCCACACTTCAGCCTGGGCTACTACAAATTTGAGGGTTCTGTAAACCAAAAAGTGACTGAGGCAGATCTCAATTGATTAGAGGTTTATTTTGCCAAGGTTGAGGACACACCTAGGAAAATGAAACACAAGTGGCAGTAGCATTGGTGACCTGTGGTTTTCTCAAAGAGGGCTTTGGGAACTTCAATATTTAAAGGAGAAAGAGCAAGCAAGAGGGGAAAAAAAAAAGGAGTATGGGTAGGCAATGAGGCAAGTGGTTACATTCTTGTGAGGCTCTGATTAGCACTCAGTGAGTCTACATTTTACATGTAAAAAGAAGGGAGTAGAGGAAAAGTCAATTATGCATTCGTTTCATGCTCAGTAAATCTACATTTTACATAAGATTAAAGTAAGCATGTGAAATTACAGCTATTTGGGAACAAAAGAAGGCAGTTTTTGGATGACTCAGTTCCCAAGCTTAACTTCCCTTTTGCCATAGTGAGTTTGGAATCCTGAGAGTCTATTTTTTATTCACAGTTCTCATGACTCCCTCCTTGAGTTCAGTAATTTACTGGAATGACTCACAGAACTTAGAAAAGTGCTTTGCTTACTATTACCAGTTTATTATAGAGGATACAACTCAGGAAGAGCCTAATGGAAGACATGCATAGGGTAAGATATGGGGTATATTTGGCACAGAACTTCCATGCCCTTTCTGGGTGCTCCATCTGACCAGTACATCAATGTATTCCCAACCAAGAAGCTCCTGAGCCCCATCATTTAGGGATTTTAATGGAGGTTTTATCTAATAGGAATGATTTATGTAATAATTGGCCACTGGCAATTGAACTCAATTTTTATCCCCTCTCCAATCCCTGGAGGTCGGGAGCAAGGCAGAAAGTTCCCATCCTCTAATCATGTATTTGGTCTTTCTGGTATCCAGTCCCCATCCTGAAGGGATCTAGGGGTCTTACCCTAAGTCACCTCATTTGCATAAATTCAGGAATAGTCAAAAGGGGCTCATTATGAATAACAAAAGACACTCCTATCATTCAGGAAATCCCAAAGGTTTTAGGAGCTCTGTGCCAGGAACTGGGGACATTGGCAAAATATTTACTGTATTATATATTTTTAATATACCATGCACCACAGCCTCCACTGTTTTTGAGAGCTCCCTTGAGCTTGGACTTCTCCATATTCTGTTGCAAATGGATTATTTTTCTTTGGGAAAAAATTTAGAACTCTCCATTTTACATCCTGCTTCCCTCCCTTCCCTCAGGCAAAATCTCTGAGCCGTGGCTCTGGTATTTGTAATATGTATCATAGGTTATCACAGTCTACTTTCAAATAATATTACAGCTATCTCTCAGTATATCAGGGGATTAGTTCCAGGACCCCCTCTCCCCAGGATACACAAATCTATGTATACTCAAGACCCGGAGTTGGCTCTGCAGAACCCACCTATGTGAAAAGTCAGCCCTCTCTATATGCAGGCTTCACATCCCACAAGTACAGTATTTTCCATCTCAATTTGGTTGGAAAAATCCACATCAAAAAACACAGGTCAAACCTGTGTTGTTCAAGGGTCAACTGTAAATGATTTCGTGGATGATGGAAGAACCCTACAACTGTGCATTCCCCCTCCCATCTTTTTTTCTATTGTTGTACGTATTAGTCAGGGTTCTCTAGAGGGACAGAACTAATAGGATAAATGTATATATAAAGGGGAGTTTATTAACGAGTATTGACTCACACAATCACCAGGCGAAGTCCCACAATAGGCCGTCTGCAAGTTGAAGAGCAAGGAAGCCAGTCTGAGTCCCAAAACCTCAAAAGTAGGGAAGCCGACAGTGCAGCCTTTAGTCTGTGGTCGAAGGTTCAAGAGTCCAAAAACTGAAGAACTTGGAGTCTGATGTTTGAGGGCAGGAAGCATCCAGCAAGGGAGAAAAATGTAGGCCGGAAGACTAAGCCATTCTAGTCTTTCCACGTTCCTCTGCCTACTTTTTTTTTTTTTTTTTTTTTTGAGAGGGAGTCTCACTCTGTTGACCAAACTGGAGTGCAGTGGCTGGATCTCAGCTCACTGCAAGCTCCGCCTTTCGGGTTCATGCCATTCTCCTGCGTCAGCCTCCCGAGTAGCTGGGACTACAGGCGCCCGCCACCTCGCCTGGCTAGTTTTTTTGTATTTTTTAGTAGAGACGAGGTTTCACCAGGTTAGCCAGGATGGTCTCGGTCTCCTGACCTTGTGATTCGCCCGTCTCGGCCTCCCAAAGTGCTGGGATTACAGGCTTGAGCCACCGTGCCCGGCCTCTCTGCCTACTTTTATCCGAGTCATGCTAGCAGCTGATTAGATGGTGCCTACCCAGATTGAGGGTGGGTCTGCGTCTCCCTGTTCAGTGACTCATGTGTTAATCTCCTTTGGCAATACCCTGACAGACACACCCAGGAACAATATTTTGCATCCTTCAATCCAATCAAGTTGACACTCAATATTAACCACCACATTGTACATTTTACTTCTACATATGTTACAAGCCATGTAACACATTGTTCTTATTTTTATTGTAGATAATTATTTCTCTTTAACAGCTTTATCGAGATATAATTCATATGCCTTATAATTCACCCATGTAAAGTGCACAATTCAATGGTTTTTAGAATATTTATGGAGGTGGGCAACCATCACCACTATCCAGTTTTACATTTTCATCAACCCTAAAGAAAACCTTCCTGGCCGGGCACGGTGGCTCAAGCCTATAATCCCAGCACTTTGGGAGGCCAAGACGGGCTGATCACGAGGTCAGGAGATCGAGACCATCCTGGCTAACCCGGTGAAACCCCCTCTCTACTAAAAAAAAAATACAAAAAACTAGCCGGGCGAGGTGGCGGGCACCTGTAGTCCCAGCTACCCGGGAGGCGGAGTTTGCAGTGAGCTGAGATCCGGCCACTGCACTCCAGCCTGGGCGACACAGTTAGACTCCCTCTCAAAAAAAAAAAAAAAAAAAAAAGAAAACCTTCCTATTACCAATCATTTTTCATTCCTGCCCTTCTGCAAGCCCTATGCAACCACGAATCTACTTTCTCTATAGATTTGTTGATATGGCCATTTATTATAAATTGAATAATAAAATATGTGGTATTTTGTGACTGCCTACTTTCACTTAGCATAATGTTTTCAAGGTTCATCCATGCTATACCATGTATCAGTACTACTTCCTTTTTATTGCCAAATATATTGTATAATATACCATATTTGTTTATTCACCAGTTCATGGATTTTTTTTTTCTATATTTTGGCTATTATGAACAATACTGCTATAAACATTTGTGTATACATTTTGCATGACTATATGTTTTCATTTCTCTTGGGTATATACCTAGGAATGGAATTGCTAGGTCATATGACACATTATGTTTAACATTTTAAAGAATTGCCGATTTGTTATGCCAAGCGAGTGCATTCCCATCAGCAATGTGTGAGGACTCGTTTCTCTCCACCCTCACCAAAACTTATTTTCTATCTCTTTCGTTTTAGCCATCCTACTGTGTGTAAAGTGGTATCACTTTGTGGTTCTGGTTTACATTCCCTAGTGACTAATAATGTTGAGCTTCTTTTCATATGCCTATTGGACATTTGTATATCTTCTTGGGAGAAGTATCTATTCAAATCATTCGCCCATTTTAAAATTGGGTTCTCTTTTTTTTAATGGTTGAGTTGTAAGAGTTCTTTATATATTCTGGAAATTAGCTCCTTATCAGATGTATTATTTGCAGTTGTTTTCTCCCATCTGGTAGATCATCTTTTCATTTTCTCAATGTTATCATTTGAAGCACAAAACATTTCCATTTTCATGAAGTGGAATATATCTATTGTCATATATGATTTTGTTGTCATATCTAGCTCTTTCATTTATATTTATGATCTGTGTTGAGTTCACTTTGATATAGGGTGTGACATAATGTTCTAAATTCATTCTTTGGCATGTGCATATCGAATTGTTTCATCACAATTAGTTTAAAAACTATTATCTTCCCTTTGAATTGTCTTGGTAGACTTGTTGAAAATCCAATGAGCATAAAAGTGAGAGTTTACTTCTAGATTCTCAATTCTATTCCACTGATTTATATATCTATCCTTATGGTAGGACCACCCTGTCTTGATTACTATTGCTTTGTGGTAAGTTTTGAAGTTAGAAAGTGTAAGAACTCCATTTGTTACTGTTTTTCAAGATTGTTTTGTCTGTTTTCGGTCATTACAATTTAGGATCACTTTGTCATTTTCTGCAAAGAAGCCAGGTGAGATTTTGATAGCGATTGCCTTAAGTCTGTAGATCAATGAGGGAATATTGCCATCTGAACAATGTTAAGTCTTTCAGTCAATGAACATTGAATTTATTTCCATTTATTTAGGTTGTCTTTAATTTCTTTTGACAACATTTTGTACTTTTCCATAACAAGTCTGGCATTTGTTTTGTTAAATTTATTCCCAAGATTGTTTTTCTTTTTGATATCATTGTAAATGGAATCATTTTAAGTTCATTTCAGATTGTTAATTTCTACTATAAAGAAATGCAATTGATTTTGTATATTGATATTGTATCTTGCTACATTGTACTTGTGTATTATTTCTCATAGTTTAAATAATTATTGTTAATTGACAATTTATAATTGTATATATTTATAGGGCACAAAGTAATATAATCAACCTTCCCTCTGGAAATGATACCATATTAGGGTCTCAGCAATGGCCTCTGCTGTTGGCAGGTTTCATAATCAGCTATGAGAATAGTCAGATCAGGTTGGTATGGGAAGTCAATATTGTTGAGCTCTCGCATAGTTTTGTACAAGGGCCCATTGAGCAAACATTGGGATAGCAGTGGCAGGGGAATGGGGAGGCTGAATGATATCTACAGAGATGGTCATTTTTTTCCTCCGAATTATTGATAGTTTCCTCTGCAGTGGATGCCCCTACTGGGTACACTCACTACCTGAATAAACAGATATGGACTATTTAGAAGGGAATGTGACTTGGTAGTCTTTAGATTTCAAGACCTTCCCAAAGGGTAAAAACAGGCAGAACCTTGGTTAGGGCATCCACCTTGAGAGAGTCCTGTGCCACTGTTTCTTTGCAGCCATTCCAATCCATGAACAATGTATCTTTCCATTTATTTAAATCTTAATTTCTCTCATAAATGTTTTGTAGTTGTCAATGTATAAATCTAGCACATAGTTTTTTTTTAAAAGATGTTGGTACATATGTGCTTTGTGCCTACTGAATTCAGATAAACATTTCCTTATACTTCCTCCTACTTTTTTATGGTTTATACTTAATGTAATTGAGATCATGCAAAGTGTTAAACTTTAGTGTACATCAGAATTACCTGGGCAGTTGGTGGAAATTGCAGGTTCTAGAACCATTTTCCTAGAAATTCTGGGTTTGTGCCAGGGACCAGAATGCTACATTCTAAACAAGCTTCCCAGGGAGTCGTTTAACATATTTTGAAAAAAATCATTTTTATACATTGTTAAAATGGTGTATGAGCTGAATTTAGAATTATCACTTCTCCTGTATTATTTAGTTTTGAATTTCAAGTTGTATTTTCGACAAGTGAAATTACTTGCCCAAGGATATACTGGGCCAAAACCTCAGGGCTCCTGACTCAGTCATAATCAAGTAATTGTTAAATATATGTGTCAAGTACAGTGTAAGGGATATCAGGATGAATTTTTTAAAAGTCTGTTTTGATAAGGGAATATACTGGTGGGCTAAATAAAAATGCCTGAGAGTTTTTAATATTTTTAAGAGCACTGTACCTCTTTCAGTTGCAAGTGGTTTAGTATGGGAAGGGATGTTTCACACAGGGTTATCTCTGTGATTATGTATGGATAAGTCTCTTGATTTTGTATAGTAGGCCAGCCAACAAGGCTTTTTAGAGAAAACTCACACTTAGAAAGGTACAAAAATTTAGATAGGGTTCACCTGTGGTACTGGAGTAGGGTATTTGGTTCAAACACAGTTCATTATCTAGTCAATAGGTTAAACTCAGGACACAGTCCCAAGTAGACCCAAAATGTCTCAAGTCCTAAGAAGAGAAATGAAGCTGTAAGCAAATATAAAATGAACTAAAAATGTTAATGGCTACTTTGCTAAGAACTGTGTAATACAGTGGGCTCCAGGAAGCCCTAGAGTAGAACCACCTGCAGTTGGAACTGTGGCCCTTTGGGGACTGTAGGGAATCAGAAGGGCTTTGTCACCATGAGTACTCCATTATATCAGCGGCTGTCAGCAGACAGTGCATATACAGGGCATAGCAGAAGAGAAGTGCCCAGCAGATATGATAGTATCCAGAGAAGGATGGCATCCTCTACTCAGCTGCTTGGACTTGTTCCTGGGGACAGGTGAAACCCTACCTTCAGCTCTTCTTTTAAGTGTCTGACAGGGTGCTGGGTCCTGCTACTGTAAGGACAGCTCACATGTTCAATACCTCATCTGATCCACTGTGCAGTCCTGTGAGATAAGTGTTATTCCCATTTCACAGATGGCAAGACTGACCCTTACAGCAATGGATTTGTTGTAACTGCCAGGTTGATACCTTTAGCTATTAGTCTCAGAGGTAATATAAATTTTACTTATCATTTTATGTTCTGGCAACAGAAATTTTAAGTGTCTTTATTACCCTCATAGGCTCACTGAACAGTTCAATTGCTTATGTATTGTTTTCTCATTTAGTTTTTCAAATTATTATTATGACAAAAGGACATATCCTTTAAGAAAAGGTGGAGATGACAGCAAAGAAAAGAAAAAGAATCACATCCTATGGCTCCGCCACAGGATGATAAAGGACACAGGAGAAGGGGTAGCAGTGCCTAATCACCTAGTTACACCTAGGGAAGACATGAGGATGGGCACAACAACAGCAGAATGGCATGGAGGTACCTACCCAGCAGATGATTGAACTCATTTTTGGCTACCATTCAGGAATAACCATTGGCTACTTTTTAGTGTACGTGCTTTCAGAGTTTTCTTTGTGCACAAATGCATTATGCAAACATTTACATTTTTATAAAAACGGGCTGATACTGTATATGCGGTTCTGCAAACTTTTTTTTATTTTTATTTTTAATTTTTTTACAATGTACCATGAACATCTTTTCCATGCACATGGGTGAAAATCCTCTACTAAAATATAGAGCACTGTAGTTGGGTCAAAAGGCTGCTGGTAACGAGATTGACATCTAAAGCAAAGTATCAGCTTAAGGTTAAAGCATTGGGCCTGGCAAATACCTACCAGGGAAAGCAGGGCCAGCAATATTCTCATCAGAGAAGTCAGAATGGAAGGCCAAAGGCATTAAAGGTATGGGATATCGTGTAAGCCCCTCTGGCCCCTACCTCCACCCCTCACTCCCCTGACACCCCGTTGTCCCCTTGGGGCAAATGGATCCTGTACATCTCTTTGCATCCAATGAAAACCACCCATTTTCTGTTTTTTCCTTAGCTCTTCCTGAGCCCTTGACACATCTCCACATTCTCTCATCATCTCCTCACTGCTCAGATGCCTTTCCTGTAAGTCCTCCTGAGAGTCCCTGGGGGAATCGTCCGTCCCCCTGTCCGTTTTTCTTTTTGCTTTCCGGGGCACATAATCTTCAGCCGGGCGCTTTTCGGCGGCCCGCGGCTGGCTCTCTGGCTTTGCCTGGGAGGCTGGCTTGCCCTCGCCTTGTGGCTTGCCCTCACCTTCGGACTTGCCCTGCTTTTCCTGGCTCCCCTCATCTTCCGGTTGTCCCTCATCACCTGGCTCTCCCTCATCCTCTCTCTTTCCCTCGCATTCTGTCTTCCCCTCCACGTCTGGCTTTTCTTCCTCGTCTGACTTTCCTTCATCATCAGGCTCTACTTCATCTTCTGGCTTTCCCTCGTTTTCCAGGTTTCCTTCATTTTTATTGTAGGGTTTTTCCATGTCGAGATTTCCCCTCCTTTTCCTGTCCTGGGGGATGGGAATGGAGGGAAGAGGAGACAAGTAAGAGACAAGGGAGACTGAGTGGGTGGGGTGGAATGCAGGTCTGGATAGTACTTGCATCTCACCCCTGGTGAGGGTTCCCCTAAGCTGGCCGGGCCTACAAGAGGGCCTTCTGCCCACCACGTAGCCTGCCACTCCTCCCACACACGTGAGCCAGCCATTGCCTGGCAGGCCCTGCCACCTTCTCTGCCCTGGTTCAGCCTGGTAAGGTGTGTGTTCATGTGAGTGGGGGATGGGCAGGGACCCCAATTCGGCCCTGGCCGGGCCCTCCACACTCTCAACCCTTATAGGGCCTTGTCCATGGAGCTCCCCTCCAACCACCTTCACGGACCTGCGGGGATTCTGGACAGGTTGCTGCTCCTTTTCAGGCCTCGCAGAGCGCTGGGAACAGACGCGCAGACCTGTGGACAGACAGGAGACAGGGGTAGGGGCTGCGCGCTCAGCAGTCTCACAGGGACTCGGTTCCCTTTCCTGAGTCCAGGCCCTTCTCATCTAACGTTTTCCTCCCCTACATCCCCCGCACCCCAGCCGCCATTTCTCTCCAGGCCTCGGGCACCAAACCAGGATGCTTTCCAAACTGCGTTTGTCTCTGTGTCCCCTAACCCTGGAAGCAACCTGTCCCAGCGCCACCCCATTTTTGCGGAGGTCAGATGTTTCCATGGGAGCAGATTGTGAGAGGGGTTTATTTCCAGAATACGTCTACGTTTCACTGTTGCCCTGCAGGGTTGCTCCCCCATACCCCATTTCCAGCACTAAAATGGATGGAGGGCTCAGTGCAGGGGGTCGTTGAGAAGGCGGGTCAGGCTCCCCCGCCCTCACCCCCGCCCGCTCCGCATCCCCTTCCTCACCAATCTCCCGGATCCTTTCTCCACCCCCTCCCTATTCCTACTGCCAGCCACCTCCTCCCCTTCCCAGGTCTGCCGGCAGCGCCCACCTTCACACTGACCTGCCGGGACCCGGGACAGGCCTGTGCCTCCTCCGGCTCGCAGAAGCCCGCTCGCTGCTCCCCCGCCGCCCGGACAGCTCAGACAGCTGGTTCTGCGCGGGCGCCGGGACCGGACCGCAGGGCGGGCGGGCGGGCGCGGGGGCTGGTGCCCACGTAGGCGCCCGGCGGGTCACGTGAGCGCCGCGTCACCCGAGCTCGGCCCCCCTTCCCTGACCCACCTCACCATCCATCCTCGAGGGACCGGGAGGCTGGGGACGGTCGGGGTCGGGGTGTGTTTGTGTAGCAAAGGGCAGTCACGGAGAAGAGGAGGAGAGGGTGGCTTTCTGACCCCAGGTGCTTTACCTGGCGCATCTCACAGCATCCGCAGAGTATCTCTCTGTGATGCCCATTATCGCCAGGTGTGACAGCTGATCAAAGAGGGTACCCGACTTTGCCAAGAGCGCTCAGCCCCAGAACTCCAGAGCCCGCTTTCAAGACCGTCTCTGCCTGACTTCAGAGCCCAGAGTGGTGGTGCCTGCCAGGAAGCTGAGCTGCCACTTCGAGTGGCGGTGTTCCTAGGGTTCTGTCCTGGGCCTCCTCTCTCCTCAGTCCTCAAGTTCTGTCTCCCTGTTCGATCTCATTCATTTCCTGTAAAGACCAATGACTTCCAGAGCTACATCTCCAGGCTATTCCCTCCCCAGAATCTCAGACCTATTTTTGCATTCCCACCAGTAATATAGTGTTTTGTTTCCCAACACCTTTCCCAACATAACCTATGACATTCTTTTAAATGTTCACTGATATGATAGTTGAGAAGTAGTATCAATGGCATTTTATATTGCCTTATCTCTGTTTAAGGACAATTTAAATATCTTTCTTTGTGAATTGTCGGTTCATGTCTTTTCCACATTTTTCTAGTGGGTTGTTGGTCTTTCTCACCTCAATTTTCAAGTTTTCTTAATACATTAACTGTTACATATGTTGCAATTTTGTCCCCAGTTTGTCAGTTGCTTTTTGGCTTTGTTTATGGTGTTTTTCTGCCATGCATTAAAAAAAGTAGTCAAATTTATTAAACTTTTATTGCCTCTAAATTTCGGTTCATAGTTAAGAAATCTTTTCCTACATAAGGTCCAAGAAGCATTCACCCATGTTTTCTTCTAGTATTCATATGGTTTTCTTTACATTTAGAGTTTATATTTGTGTATGGCATAAAGTATTCATGGATCTTTTGTTTTCTTTTTCCAATTGGTTTGTCAGTTGTTCTGGCATCAGAAAGTCCATCTTTGCTTTAGGGATTTGAGATGCCACCTTTATTACATATCAAATTTCCGTATGTACTTGGAAAACTTTCTGGGCTTTCTATTCTATTTCATTGGTCTGTTTGCTATCCATATACCAGTTGAATTATAGAGCATATATAATTTCATATATCTGGTAGAGCTAGGAGGCCCCCTCAGTAGATTCCCTTTTTTCCTAAACATTGTTGTATGTTTATTTTTCTACATGAACTTCAGTATAAATTTGATTCAGATCCATTTTAATTAACGATTAGATATATCCACCTGAATGTCCCTGAAGGACTTCAAATGCAATATGTCCCAAGTGATTTTACCATCCTTCCTTGATCTTTTCCACACACAAAACTCCCCCCTCTTCGTTTCTCTTATCTTAATAGATGGCTCTAGAGCCCACACTGTTGCCCAAGCAAGAAATCTGGGAATCATCCCTCATTCCCTCTTCCTCCCTGCCACCAAGTAATCTTAACCTTCTCTTCTAAATATCTCTGGATCTTCCCACTTTTCTTCCATGTCCACTCTTGCTACTTTTTTTTTAGGCAAACAACTCCCCACTCCTGGTCTATGGTGGAAGATCCCTTTCTGGTTTTGCTACCTCAAGTCTTGCTCTCCTTTAATACATTCCAAAATATTATATATCATATTGTCCCACTGCCTTTTTCTGTTTCATCTTCATTGCAGTACTTGAAGTAGGTAGGTCACTAATTACCTCTTATACAGAAACCACTTCACAAGCCAGGTTAAAAAGGGCCTTGGTCTTTAGCCTGATTATTTTCAGATCAACTTTTAGCAGTTATTGAAGATCTAAAGTAAATTCTAAATTTTGAAATAATTGAAAAGAAATGTGCCTGTTGGATAATTAGACAATTAGGATACCAGATTCCTGGATGGGATGATGATTCAGTCCTGTAAAGCTGTGAATTTTATTACTCCTGCCCCCCACCCTGCCAGCATTTGGAAGTTTGGTAGATTTTTCTTCAAAGGTCTCTTGAAAAAAATCAAATGGGAAAGGATAGGCAAGAAATTAATGAAAGTCATGATAAAGGGGTTCTAGTTGTTTAACATATGAGAGCTCGTAATAATCCAAACAGTATGGCACAGGTCCAAAAATAGAAATTTAGTGAAGAAAAGACAAGAATGCTCTTCTACACACTTAGGTTTTAATGAGCTTTTAATATACAGATTAGGTGGCATTTCAACCTAGTGCGAAAGCTGGGCTAGGCTTTGTTGAGTACAATACATTGATTTTTTTACTCTAACTAAATTTTTATGAACACCACAACCCAGATGTCTAAACCCAAGAGAGATTATTTCATGTTTATTATCATCCTCATCAATAGGTGTTGAATTCCTTTATGTGCGTGACATCACATGGTCACCATATAACATATACTATAGCAACCAGTCTATTTACTGTGGAGATCAAAAGCTAAAATACCAGCTTTGCCACTTACTAGTTGTGTCAACCTAGAAAAGTTACTAAAATTCTGTGAGCTTTAGTTTTCTCTTCTAGAAAATGGGAGTAAGATTTTCTGTATCAGGATTATTGTGAATTATAAATAAAGATGGCTATATAAAGTGTTTAGCACATAGTAGACCTTCACCAAATAGTTCCTTCAACCTCCCATAAAATACATGATTTTGCAATAAAAATTTTCATAGCTGGCCAGGCGCAGTGGCTCACACCTGTAATCCCAGCACTTTGGGAGGCCAAGGCGGGCGGATCACGAGGTCGGGAGATCGAGACCATCCTGGCTAATATGGTGAAGCCCTGTCTCTACTAAAAATACAAAAAATTAGCCGGGCGTGGTGGCAGGCGCCTATAGTCCCAGCTTCTTGGGAGGCTGAAGCAGGAGAATGGCGTGAACTCAGGAGGTGGAGCTTGCAGTGAACCGAGATCGTGCCACTGCACTCCAGACTGGGTGACAGAGTGAGACTCCATCTCAAAAAATAAAAAAAATTAAATTAAAAAATTAAAAAAATTGCATAGCTATCAGAGGCATCATTTGGAAATATAGTAAGAGGAACTATATATACTATATGAGCTTCAGCATTATCAGATCAATAGATTATGCGATGGAAAAAAATACTGCACCATCAGTTGTTCTTCTGCCCCATTATTTTAACTTCTAGATAAACATCTGGGAAGCACAGGTATATGAGACACAGAAAAACAAGGCACTGTGGATGCCTCTTCTGTCTGGACAGAAAACTGGAGTCAGGAGACCTCTCTGAGTCCCCAGAGAGAATCATCACTACTGTGTGTCCTTGGGTAAGTCACTCCTAATGTGCTGACATCACCTCTGTAACACACCAAGATCTTCACATCTTGGGCACTCAGTAAAAGGCAATCATGACTATTTCTTATATATCTACTGGGGTATGTCAGGATAAGGGAGACAAAGGCCAACCACAAGGAAACAATACTTTCCTCTAGAGACCTTTAACCTCACTGTTAACTGAGTGCCTGCCATGTGCCCTACACAGGGATAGCTGCTTTATGTAGGACAGTGGGGTATCCCAAGTACCCTCTCAACAGCCTGTGAGTAAAGAGTCTTTGCCCCATTAGATGAATGAGAAACCCAAGGCTCAGAGAGATTTAAGTAAACTGTTCAAGGTTACACAAGCTGGTTACTGCCAGGCCTGAGAACCAACCTAGGTCTTAGAATGAGGACTACTATCTCAATATGTCCCTATGTTATCTCCCATTTTCTCTACTCAACTTCCTTCCCTGTGATCACTGATGAATCAATAATTATTTCTCAGGGACCTACCGATATCTAGCACTTTACCGTGTTCTTTAAGTGAAAAGGGCTAGGTATCAGAGGAGGAAGATCTTTCACCTTGGTGAATGATATGCTCTCTGGGTAGGCAGAAAGCCTCTTCATATAAGGCCACTTGGAGAAAGAGCTAAAGGAAAAGTCACTAGGCCAGTGACTTTGGGCCACTGTCAATGAGCCAATAGGCGCTCAGAGAAGGCAATGGCCAGGTTTGCTGGAAATAAACAGAGAAAGTTTCAAGGAGGAAAAGGACCTTGACTTGGGCCTCAGATGATGGGCGGCACCTAGAAGGAGGTAAGGAGGGAAAACTCAGCTGTTTGACTATAGTTCCTGGTCTTACATTAATTATACCGGCCTATCTTTATTAAATGGTCAGGTTGCCCCAACTTGAAATCAAGGTCTCAGACATCTGATTTCTCCCTCTCCCACAGACAAAGCCCTCCTTCCTGCTTCACTGTATCTCCTGAATCTGTCACTACTTTAGAGCTTCACCATTTCTCATTTGAACTCTTAAAATAATCTCTTCTCTAGTTTTCCTGCTTCCAGCCCTGCCCCTTCCTTCAGATAAATCTTGCATATTACCATCAAATTAAACTTTACTCTTCCCTGCTTTTAACTACCATTCTCCTGCTTGAAGGTGCTGACAGTAAACCTACCACCCACAGAGTAAATCCTGCACTCTTCATCCTGACATTCAGCATCCATCAGAATTGAGCCCCAGGACACACATTCCCAACCTAGTCATGCACTTCTCTGCCCTCACTCACTGTGCCCCAAGTATGCCTTATTCTTCCCTCTCATTGTCCTTATGTGTCATTTACTTCCTGCCAACTGCCTTCTTATTCCCCCTAGAGGTCCTGGTCCTGCTCATTCTTACAGGCCCAACCCTCATCACTCAGCCTCTGAAGCCACCCTAGCTGGAAGTGATCTTTCCCTCCCCTGTTGCAGCTACACATAGGGTCTCTACCCTTCATGTTGCCCTTAACAAAGGTTTTTGTACCATATACCCTTGTACTTTTCCATGTCTCTGTGTGTGTGTGTGTGCACACGTGCACTGGGAAAGAGTAGTGGTAGCTCATCAGGGAGATGGTCAGATGTGGGAGATCAGATGTGATCTTGTCCTGCTTCTGTGGTCCCTATGCTGATACATGGTGATTTGCTCAGAAAATCTCAGTCTCAGAAAAATTGTTTTCCAATTGACTCATAGCTGAACCTGCTTTCTGGGTTCACAAAGGTTGGAGTAGAGGCTTATTAACTCCTCTTCTGTTTAATGGACTTTTGATATAAAAAGAAATTAATCATATTCTGAAAGAAGAGCCATCCCTGAACCCTCAAGTCTAGATCCCTTATCTGTTCTTTAAGCACCGTTATTTCCCTGTTGTTAACACTCATTAGATTTTGTAATTGGCTCTTTCCATTTCGTATCCCCCTATAAGCCCCCTAAAGATGGAGACTGTGCCATATTCATCTTTGCATCCTCTTGCATGATTATTCAAATACCCGTTGATGAAAACAGGTATATATGTGTGTGTGTGTATATATGTGTGTATGTGTGTGTGTGTATCTGCTTCTGGTAATGGCGGACTAGATGATTTAGAGCAACCCACCCATTGAAAAAAACTACAAAAAGTCAGATCTCTAAAAGGCTACAAAGTTAATACAATCATGAGGAATTACTATGTTATACTATAAGAGAACAGAAGCATCCAGAGAGGTAAGCCTAGGACTTAGAGCTATATTTTTATTGAAGGCATCTGTGGTTAAGCAATAAGCCTGTGCTAAACTGCTTGGAACTTATGGCACATTCAAGGCGCTATAGTAACAGAAATCAGAGCCCAAGGCCCATCAAAAGGGGTGGAGGGTTTCCTGACAAACCATCACCCATAGTATGCTGGGAACCTCAAATGTTTATACCGTCAGGGAAATTGTAATCCAAAAATATACTGGCCCTTACAAAGTCTTGTAACTTGGCTTTGCATCATCTGGGTGGACTAGTGAACTGTAAGCTCTGAACAAATATTATGGTGGTAATAGACAGGAAGCACTTTTTTTTTTGAAACAGAGTCTCGCCTGTCACCCAGGCTGGAGTGCAATGGTGAAATCTCAGCTCACTGCAACCTCCACCTCCCGGGTTCAAGCGATTCTCATGCTTCAGCCTCCTGAGTAGCTGGGATTACAGGCATGCACCACCACGCCCGGCTAATTTTTTTGTGTTTTTAGTAGAGACGAGGTTTCACCATGTTGATCAGGCTGGTCTCAAACTTCTGACCTTGTGATCCACCCACCTCGGCCTCCCAAAGTGCTGGGATTACAGGTGTGAGCCACCGCGCCCGGCCAGGAAGCACTCTTATGGGCCTGACCAATGCAAATAAAATCTTCTCTAGAGTAAGATTTTTATCATCTTAGGCCTTAAATTATTACAACAATTGCTCAAATACAATATCCACACACAAAGATAATCAGGCGCATGAAAAAAATACGTTATGAGTAAGAAATAGAAACAACAGGCAACACAAATAGATCAATATGATTTGAATTATTTGATTTATCAGGTACGGGTGATTAAACCACAATACTTACTATATTCAGATAAATAAAATCTCATCTTGAAGATTTCAATATAAATAAATAAGAAGGAAATAAATAAAATTCATATTTAAAATCTTCCAAAATGTTTCCGACCAAGAAGATTTTAGACCCAGATAACTTCACTAGTGAAGAAAATAATATCCATCCAACACAGTCTTCCAGAGAATTAAAAAAGAGAGAATACTCAGCAAGTCATTTTAAGATTTGGTATAACCTTAATATCAAAACCCGACAAGGTCATTATGGGAAAAGAAAAATATAGGTCGATGTAACTCATTGACATAACTGAAAAAAATTTAAAGAAGAAAGAATCTGACTATATATGAGAATAATAATATACTACATACAAGTTAAGGTATTCCAGAAATGAAAGATTGGTATATTTGAAAATCAATTAATGTAATTTACCACATTAAAAGAATAAAGTCTAACAATCATGATTATTTTAATAGGTAAAGAAAAAAAGTATTTATAATAGAAGCCCTTATTAAATGGGAAGAGACAGAAGGGGACTTCCTTGATTTGTTAGAATATGTTTATAAAACACATAGAGCAAACAAAATATAATGGTGAGTATAGAAAGCTTTCTCTTTGAAGTTGAAACTGAGATAAGGAAGCCCCAGATCTTTTTAAAATTTGACTGTAGGTCCTAGGCCAGCGGAAAAAAAAAAAAAAAAAAAAAAAAGATGAAGGCAGGAAGGCAAAAGGAAGGAAGGAAGGGAAGAAGAAAGAAACGGTAGAGAATTGGAAAGGAAGAAATCAAACTGTCATGCACAGACAACATGACTGTAATTTAGGAAATCTAAAAGAGTCCATATATAAAAATTTTGGAATGAATAAATGAGTTCATCAAGTGGTCTGGATATGACAATATACAAAATTCAGTTGCATTTCTTAGCAAAAAAAACAGTTACAAAATGGAAGTTTTAAATCCAATACATGATGAATGTTACTGAGATCTTCAAATAAATAAATGGAATATATACCATGGTCATGGGTTGGAAGACTTAGTGTTAGGAAGATGTCAGTTCTCTCCTCACTGACCTATAATTACAATGCAATCCTAAACAAAACTCCTTCATTCTCTCCTTCCCTTCTTCCTTTCATGGAACTTGACAGACCGATTCTAAAGATATACGAACACAAAAAATCAAGAATAACTTACACATTACTGAAAAAATACCAATCTGGAGGACTTTGCTCTGTCTGCTAATTATAAAATCTAAATATTGACACATGTTATAAAGTCATAGTAATTTATTGTGATACTAATCCAAGGATAGCCAAAGAGACCAATGGAATCAAAGAGAGATCCCAGAAACAGACCCATGCATTACGGATTGCTGGTTTACAATAAACGTGCATTGTTAAGCATTGGAGGAAAGGATAACTTTTATCAAATGACACTGAATGAACTGCAATATATAATATGGAAAATGTAAATCTTGACCCCTACCTCACATTAAACATGTGATGGTTAATTTTATGTGTTAACTTGACTGGGCCACAGAATGCCCAGACATTTGTTCAAATGTTATCCTGGGGTATTTCTGGATGACATTAACATTTTAATTGGTAGACAGAATAAAACAAATTGCCCTTCCTAACATGGATGGGCCTCATCCAACCAATTGAAGACCTGAATAGAATACAAAGGCTGATAAGAGGGAACTTCTGTCTGACTGTTTGAACTGGGACATTGGTCTTTTCTTGACTTCAAACTTGAACAGAAAAATCAACTGTCCTTGGGTCTTGAGCCTGTCTCGAACTTACTGACTACAGATCTTGGGATTTCTCAGCCTTCATAATCACATGAGCCAATTCCTTGTAATTTCTCTCTCTCTCTCTCTCTCTCTCTCTCTCTCTCTCTCTCTCTCTGTGTGTATGTAATATATATGCTATATATATTTGCTATAGATTGGTCCTGTTTCTCTGAAAAACCCTAATGCAATACACAAAAACTAATTTGTGGTCATTTATACATCTGTCTTCTAGAAAATAATATAGAATATCTTTATAACTATGTTGTAGGCACAGACTTTTTAAACTGGACACAAGAGTACTCATCATAAAGGAAAAAACTGATAACTATCATTCCATTGAAATTAAGACATTCCATTAGTCAAATGACAACACAAAGAGCGTAAAAAGACATGCCACAGAGTTGGTGAGCTATTTGCAATACATGTTACTGACAAAGAGCTCAGATGCAGAATATATTTTTAAAGTCCTACAAATTAGTACGAAAAAGACATATAAGCCAATAGTAGAATGGGAATAATACGACCACTTCGTAAAACAGGATATCTAAATTGTCCAAAAAATTGAAAGTGTGCTCAGCTTCATTAGTTATCAATGAAATGAAAAAGGCAGATAATAACAAGCAATGATGGTGATGTAGAGCACCAAGAACTCTTATCACTACTGATGGAAGTGTAAACTGATACAACCAATTTGGAAGTTTGGCATCATATATTACAATTAAACATGCAATTCTCCTCATAGATAACTACCCAACAGAAAGTTGTGTACATGTACACTGAGAGTTATATATAAGAATTTTCATAGCTGCATTATATATAATATTGAAAAGCTGGAAATAAACTAAATTTATATGAAGAACAAAACAATAGCATAAACTGTGATATGTTCAATAACAGTGTACTATACATCAATGCAAATAAATTAATTACATCTAAACATAAAAACATGGATTCATATCATAAACATAATGTTTTAGCTCAGGCTGCTATAACAAAATACTATGGCTTATGAAAAAAAACCAAATTTATTTCTCATAGTTCTGGAGGCTGGGAAGTACAGGATCAAGGTGATAGATTCAGTGTCTGGTGAGGGCCCTCTTCCTCACAGATGGCTGTTTTTCACTGTAACCTCACATGATAGAAGAGTGAGGGAGCTCTCGGGGGTCTCTTTAATAAGGGCACTAATCCCTTCCAGTAGCCCCAACTCCTAATACCATCACCCTGGAAGTTTGGATTTCAACATGTAATTTTTCGGGGGAAGGACATGAACATTTAGTTTCATTGTATATAGTACTGAATAAAATATGCCAGCCATAAAAAATACATGCTGTATAGTTCCATTTATATGGAGTTCACAAAACAGGCAATATCCTAAACTATACTGCTTAGGATGTAAAATATAAAGAAAAACAAGGAAATGGTTACCATAAATTTCAGGATTATTATTAGCTCTAGTGGGAAGGAAGGGGGATGACTGGAGGGGACATCAATGGCATTTCTGGACTGCTAACACTATTTCTTGACATGAGTGGTGATTACCCAGTTTTTCATTTTGTAATAAATAATTTAGCTCTACATCTTGTGTATGCGTGTGACTCTACATGTGTGCCGTCTTTCATGATCAAATGTTAAAATGGCAGAACCACAGGAGAAACAAATTCACAACCATAATGAGAAACTTAATACGTTAAGTTTCAATTGTTAAGTTATCGATAACTGATAGAGCAAGCAGATAAAAATTCAGAAATGATAAAGAAGCTTGGAACAATTTGACAAACTTTTCTAAAGGACATACACAGAACTCTGAACCCCGTAAATGTAGGCATGAAACATTTTTACAAAAATTGACTATTAGGTCATAAAGATGTCTCAATAAATACAAAAGGATTGCAGTTATACACATGTTCTCTGACCCTCAAAACACTTATACAGAGATCAATAATCAATAGCAAAAAGAAAACTAGAAAATTTCCATATTTGGGAATATTTTTGCCCTTTTCTCACATCATTCCTCCTGGCATTTTGTACTAAGAGAATTTGATTTCGTGTTAGAGAACTCAGGCTCTATGACAGGCATACTTTTTGGCCCAATATAACTAGTGGGGATTACAAGTGAAAGGAGAGTCATCAAATCTACTCTAAATATGGGATAATTGAGATTTGGAATGGTCAAAAAATGGTTCCAAGATCAAAGAGCTGATAGTAAGTGGTAGGGATGGGACTGGAACTCATGACCCCAATAGTCCATGATCTTAAGATACTCTGCCAGACTGCATCTCTCATATCCTGTGAGTTGTATGTGTGGTGATGGGCAGGAGTCGGCTACTTTGTGCTCCATTCTGAAGACAAAAAGACAGCTGGTCCTGGAACCTAAGTCTGTGGACTCACAGCTATTCTCAGTAAACTCAATGACTGGCCTGTGTAATTTAGGAGGGCCCTGCTCTCTACATCTCAGAGCTTTTTTCATAACAAATATCTACTCTCTAGGGGTAAAGATTTTACCAGAGCTCTGTCTCAGAGCTGTGGGGTAACAGTGATTACCTAACTCCATCACCCTCTACGCTTCTTGTGTCATCTAAGGGGAGGATCGACGCTATACAAAAAGAAACACTTGCGGAGGTCACAGGCCAGAGACATAGGTCCACTAAAAGATGGAGATTTAATTGGAAGATTATAGAATACTCCCTATCCCCAATGTCTTATCACTACACCATCAGGGCTCTAGTATAACAGTAAATTACAATGGAAAGAGCTGCAAAAACTAGAGTCTCTCTGTTTGGGAAGCCCAAAGTCAAGAGGGGAGACAAAAACAACACTGAGAAATTTGATGCCTCTAGCACCTATAGCAATAGCAAACATTAATCAAAGCACAACTCCTAGCCAGATTAACATAGCTCCTTACACCGGAGGCTTATTTACCTTATTTACCTCAGTTCCTATATACCTGATATAGTATGTCTGGTTTTTTTTTTTTTTTTTTTGAGACGGAGTCTGGCTCTGTCGCCCAGGCTGGAGCGCAGTGGCCGGATCTCAGCTCAGTGCAAACTCCGCCTCCCAGGTTCACGCCATTCTCCTGCCACAGCCTCCTGAGTAGCTGGGATTACAGGCGCCCGCCACCTCGCCCGGCTAGTTTTTTGTATTTTTTAGTAGAGACGGGGTTTCACCGTGTTAGCCAGCATGGTCTCGATCTCCTGACCTCATGATCCACCCGTCTCGGCCTCCCAAAGTGCTGGGATTACAGGCTTGAGCCACCGCGCCCGGCCTATGTCTGGTTTTTAACAAAAAATTACAAGACAGCAAAAGGCAAGGGGAAAAAACGTTCTGAAGAAACAAAGCAAGCTTTAGAACCAGACTCAGATATGATCCAGTTTTTAAAATTGTAAGACAAAAAATTTAAAATAACTATGATCAGAATGGGTGTGGTGGCTCGTGCCTGTAATTCTAGCACTTTGGAAGGCCAAGGTGGGAGGATCACTTGAGGCCAGGAGTTCAAGACCAGTCTGGGCAACAGAGCAAGATTTCGTCTCTTAAAAAAAAAATTAGCTGGGCATGGTGGTGCCTGCCTGTAGTCCTAGCTACTTGGGATGCTGAGGCAGAAAGATTGCTTGAGCCCAGGAGTTTGAGGCTATAGTGAGCTGTGATCATGCCACCACATGCCAGCCTGGGCAGCAGAGCAATATCTTATCTCTAAAGAAATAAAAATAATAAAGTAACTAGATCAATACATTAAGGGCACTAATAGAAAAAGTAGACAACATGACAGAATAGATGGGTAATGAAGCTAGAGAGAAGGAAATGCCAATAAAGACTCAAAAGAAAATACTAGAAATTTACAGAAAAAATAACAGAAACAAGTAACAGAAACAAGGAATGCCTTTGATAGGTTCATCAATGGACTAGACATAGCTGAGGAAAAAGATCAGTGAGCTAAAAATATGTCAGTAGAAACCTCTCAAACTGAAATGCAAATAGAAAAAAAGTAAAAAATAAAACAACATAATATCCAAGAACTATGGGACAATTTCAAGACAAGTAACATGTGCTAAATTGGAATACCAGAAGAAGGAATAGAGAATGAAGCAGAAGAAATATTTGAAGTAATAATGGCAGATAACTTTCCAAAATTAATAGACACCAAACAATACATCCAAGAAGTTCAGTGGACAACGGGCAGAATAAATACCAAAAGAAAACACCAGTACACCTAGGCATATAATATTCAAACTGCATAAAACCAAAAACAAAGAGGAAGTTGCCGAGACCAGCTTGGTTGTGGAGACCCTAGCCCAGCAGCGCTAGAGGAATTAAAGACACATACACAGAAATATGGCATGTGGAGTGGGAAATCAGGGGTCTCACAGCCTTCAGAGCTGAGAGCTCGAAACAGAGATTTACCCACCCATATTTATTGACAGCAAGCCAGTGATAAGCATTGTTCTATAGATTATAGATTTACTAAAAGTATTCCTTACGGGAAACAAAGGGATGGGCCGAAACAAAGCGATGAGCTCTCGCTAGTTATCTGCAGCAGGAACATGTCCTTAAGGCATACATCGCTCATGCTATTATTTGTGGCTTAGGAATGCCTTTAAGCGGTTTTCTGCTCTGGGTGGGCCAGGTGTTCCTTGCCCTCATTCCGGTAAACCCACAACCTTCAGTGTGGGCGTCATGGCCATCACGAACATGTCACAGTACTGCAGAGATTTTGTTTATGGCCAGTTTTGGGGCCAGTTTATGCCCAGATTTGGGGGCCTATCCCCAGCAGGAAATAATGAAAGAAACCAGAGGGGAAAAAAACACCTTACCTGTGGAAGAACAAGGATAAGAACTGCAGTGAAATTGTCACCAGAAACCATGCAAGCAAGAAGAGAGTAAAGTGAAATATTTAAACTGTTGAAAGAAAAAACAACCAATCTAAAATTATTTTTTTATGTTTTATTTTTTTTGAGACAGGGTCTTACCCTGGCTCGGGCTAGAGTACAGTGGTGCAATCATGGCCCTCTGCAGCCTCGACTTCCTGGGCTCAAGCAATCCTCCCACCTCAGCCTCCTGAGTCTCAGCTGGGACTACAGACACATGTTACTATGCCAGGCTAATTTTTGTATATTTTTGTAAAGACAGAGTTTCCACATTTTGCCCAGGCTGGTCTCAAACTGCTGAGCTAAATGATCCGCTCACCTTGGCCTCCCACAGTGCTGGGATTACAGTTGTGCACCACTGTATCCAGCCTAAAATTCTATATCCAGCAAAATTATCCTTCAAAAGTGAAGGAGAAATAAAATAAATACTTTCTCAGACAAACAAAATCTGATGGAATTCAGCACCAGCAAGCCTGCCCTTTAAGAAATGTTAAAAGATTTTCTTTAGGCAACTTAGATCTACATAAAGAATGAAAGAGGATTAGAAATGAAATAAATGAAAGTAAAGAAAAATATTTATTTTTCTTACTCTTTTTTCTTTTTCTTTTTTTTTTTTTGAGACAGAGTCTCGCTCCGTCCCCCAGGCTGGAGTGCAGTGGCCAGATCTCAGCTCACTGCAAGCTCCGCCTCCCAGGTTCACGCTATTCTCCTGCCTCAGCCTCCCAAGTAACTGGGACTACAGGCACCCGCCACATCGCCCGGCTAGTTTTTTTGTATTTTTTTAGTAGAGACGGGGTTTCACCGTGTTAGCCAGGATGGTCTCGATCTCCTGACCTCATGATCCACCCGTCTTGGCCTCCCAAAGTGCTGGGATTACAGGTTTGAGCCACCGCGCCCGGCCTTTATTTTTCTTAATTGATCTAAAAGATAACTGTCTGAAGAAATAATAGCAACAATATACTGCGTGATTATAGTGTATGAGTAATTGAAATGAATGACAAATGCTCTGCATTAAGGTATGTGCACTACATACAAATTGAGCAGAAGAGTGTTATTTGAAAGTGGACTTGGCCGAGCGCGGTGGCTCACGCCTGTAATCCCAGCACTTTGGGGAGCTGAGGCAGGTGGATCATGAGGTCAGGAGATCGAGACCATCCTGGCTAACACGGTGAAACCCCATTTCTAGTAAAAATACAAAAATTAGCTGGGCAAGGTGGCACACACCTGTAGTCCCAGCTACTCGGGAGGCTGAAGCAGGAGAATCACTTGAACCCGGGAGGCAGAGGTTGCAGTGAGCCGAGGCCCTCCAGCCTGGGCAACAGAGCGAGACTCTTCTCAAAAAAAAAAAAAAAAAAAAAAAAAAAAAAAAAAAAAAAAAAAAAAAAAAAAAAAAAAAAGAAAGTGGACTTAGATTGGTTAATATATAGTAAACTCAAGAGAAATCACTAAAAGTTGTTTAAAAAAGTATAACTGATACACTAAGAGAGGAGACAAAATGAAATCATGTAAAATAATTAAAACCAGAGAAGGCAGAAAAAGAAACCTTGGACAACAAATAGAAAACTGTTACAAACATGGTTGATATTAATCCAAATATATTAAGAAACACTCTAAATGTGAGTGGTCAAAATACACCAGTTGAAGGCAGAATTTGTCAGAGTGAATTTAAAAAAAAAAACCAACTAGGCCAAGCGCAGTGGCTCACGCCTGTAATCCTAGCACTTTGGGAGGCCAAAGTGAGCAGATCACTTGAGCCCAGAAGTTTGAGACCAGGCTAGGAAACATGGTGAAACCCCATCTCTACAAAAAATACAAAAATGTGCCAGGTGTGGTGGCATGTGTCTATGGCCGCAGTTACGCAGGAGGCTGGGGTAGGAGGCTCGATTGAGCCCAGGAGGCCAAGGCTGCAGTGAGCCATGATCATGCCACTGCACTCCAGCCTAGGTGACAGAATAAGACCCTATCTCAAAAAAAAGAAAAAACCCAACTACATGTTGTCTACAAGAAGCCCACTTTAAACATAAGACTGAGAGGTTAAACATAAAGCAATGGAGAAAGATATATCATACTACACTAATGAAAAGAAAGCTGAAGTAGCTATATAATTTTAGACAGCTGACTTCAGAACAAAGACAATTATCAGAGATAAACAGGGGCATTACATAATAATAAAGGGAACAATTCTCCAACACATAATAATTATAATTAGTTATATACCTAACAATAGAGTGTCAACATACGTGAGGCAAACACTAAGAAATGAAAGGAGAGGCCGGGCGCGGTGGCTCAAGTCTGTAATCCCAGCACTTTCGGAGGCCGAGACGGGCGGATCACGAGGTCAGGAGATCGAGACCATCCTGGCTAACACTGTGAAACCCCGTCCCTACTAAAAAATACAAAAAACTAGCCGGGCGAGGTGGCGGGCGCCTGTAGTCCCAGCTACTCCGGAGGCTGAGGCAGGAGAATGGCGTGAACCCGGGAGGCAGAGCTTGCAGTGAGCCAAGATCCGGCCACTGCGCTCCAGCCTGGGCGACAGAGCCAGACTCCGTCTCAAAAAAAAAAAAAAAAAAAAAAAAAAAAGAAATGAAAGGAGAAATAGACAAAAATCCATTATTAGAGTTGCAGACGTCAATAACTCCTTCTGCCAGTCAGTAATTGATAGATTAAGCAGGCAGAAAATCAATATGGATATAGTTGATCCGAAAGGCATACTAATCAACTTTTAGCTAAATGACACTTCATCTAATTTACAGAACACCCCAACAGCAGAACACCATTTTTTTTAAGTTCACATAGAAAATTCACCAAGAGAGAACATATTCTGTTTCATAAAAGATACCATGACAAACTAAAAATAAGAGAAATCATGAGTATGCTCTCAATAAAATTAAAAATCAGTAACAGAAAGATAGATGGAAAACAAATATCTGGAAATTAAACATACTTCTAAATAACACAGCTCAAAGAAGAGCTCTCAAGAGAAATGAACCAACCCAAATGCCCATCAATGATAGACTGGATTAAGAAAATGTGACACACAAGTATACATATGTAACAAACCTGCACATTATGCACATGTACCCTAGAACTTAAAGTATAATAAAAAAATAAATAAATAAAAATAAATAAATGAAAGAAAATGTGACACATATACACCATGGAATACTATGCACCCATAAAAAAGGATGAGTTCATGTCCTTTGCAGGGACATGGATGACGCCTGAAACCATCATTCTCAGCAAACTAACACAAGAACAGAAAACCAAATACTACATGTTCTCACTCATAAGTGGGAGTTGATCAATGAGAACACATGGACACAGGGAGGGGAGCATTGGACACAGAGAGGGGAGCATCACACACCGGGGCCTGTCACGGGGCAGGGGGGTAAGGGAGGGATAGCATTTGGAGAAATACCTAATATAGATGACGGGTTGATGGGTGCAGCAAACCACCATAGAATGTGTATACCTATGTAACAAACCTGCACGTTCTGCACATGTACCCCAGAACTTAAAGTAGTAAAAAAAAAAAAAAAAAAAAAAAAAAAAAAACAGCAAGAAGCTCACAGTCTGCAACTTGAAAGAGGACCCTCACAAGAACCCAACCATGCTGGTACCTGATATTGGACTTCCAGACTTCCAGAACTGTGAGAAAAAAACATTGCTGTTGTTTATATGCCATCCGGGCTATGATATTTTATTATAGCAACCTGAACAGACTGATATGGTTAATGTACGGATTTTTGCCAATTTTTACTTTACCCTCCACCATTAAAGAGACTTGTTACTTTGCTACTTTATTTTCTTCCCCTTACCCATTCTTCAACGATGGTCCTTTCTGGGCAGATTTGTTCTTTTGGGCTAATGAAAAATTGATGGCTATGGGTGGAAAACAGGACCAGATGGGTAACAGAGAAAGGGGGTGACTTAGCAAAATAATTTGCCAATCTGTTTATTAATACTGAGGAGAAAAACATAGAAGGAGTTAAAACCATGAGAGCAGGAGATTAGGGAAGGAATTTTTTGAGAATTTAGAATTGGAGAAGTGAAAAAGCACCTACAATGTGCAAAAAAGGTGTAAAGGAGAGAAATGGAGAATTTGCTGTAGTATATAAATGTTCTTTTTGTAGAATCATAAAAAAAATCCACAGGGAAGCTATGATTCAGTATAGATTCATCTGTACCTAGTTGTTATTAATAAACATTTAATTACTTTGAAAAAAATATTTTGAACTAAATGAAAATATATCAAATTTGTGGGAAAATATGATATAGCAAATGATAGAAATCACAAGTATGCTCTCAATAAAATTAAACTAGAAATCAATAACAGAAAGGTAGATGGAAAACTCAAATATCTGGAAATTAAACATACTTCTAAATAAGACAATTCAAAGAAGAATCCTCAAGAGAAATGTAAAAATATTTTGAAATAAATGCAAATACAACATATCAAATTTGTGGGATTCCCCAAAGCAGTGCTTAGGGGAAAATTTCTAGCTTAAACGCATATATGAGAATGGAAAAATCTATAATCCATAATCTAAGCTTTCACATTAGGAAACTAGAGAAAGAGGAGTAATTTAAGCCTAGAGCAAACAAAAGATATAATAAAAATTAGAGAAGAAATAAACTGAAAACAGAAAAACAACAGAGGAAATCAATTAAACCGAAGCTGGTTCTTTAAAAAGGGCAAATAAAATTGACAGATTACTTGCCAAGCTAACCAAGAACAAAGAAAGAAGACAAATTAACAATATCAGAAATGAGGCCAGGTATTGTGGCTCACACCTCTAATCTCAGCACTTTGGGAGGCTAAGGCTGGAGGATCACTTTGGCTCAGGTGTTTGAGACCAGCCTGGGCAACATAGCTCTACAAAAAAATTTTAAAAAAGAAATGAAGGTGGAGTTATCATTATTGATCCCATGGACATTAAGAAGTTAATATGAACAACTCTATGCCTACAAATTTGTTAATATAGATGAAATGTACTAATTCTACAAAATAAAAATTTTTAAAGGAAATAAAACATATACAGATTGGAAAGGAAGAAATAAACTGTCTTTATCTGCAGTTGACATGGCTGCCAAATAACTGACAAATGCTTGGTGCAAAGTCCCAGCATACAAGATTAATATACAAAAGTCAGTTGCTTTCCTATATACTAGCAATGAACAATTAGCACTCGAAATGTAAAAGTGCCATTTATAATAGCAGTCACCAAATGCAGAATGTGACAAAAGAATTTTAATGTATCACAAATGTGTGAAACAACCTCACTGAAAGGGATGGGGGAATAAGGTACTGACATAGGTAAATTTGGAAATGAGTGGAGTCTCTAAGACTAAAGGCAAAAGGAGCTGTACATGGCACTCTACTCCAGTTGATAAAGTTGTTTTCCACAGGGTTACAGGTTTACAATTTTGAAACCACTATATATTTATATAATTAATAAACAATAAAGTGGATGGCAGATGGTAGGAGACAGGTTTCTCACAGTTGGAGTACAAGGTTACAAATAAGCATGGGGAGGCTAGAATGATCCATGCAGTAATAGACTGTAGTTGGAGACACTAGTATAAATTCATGTTTAGCCTTATATAAATACAGATGGCTATATACAGAAATATTTATATTTCCATAAATACTTTATATATGTATGGGTATTATATACACATATATCTTTTTGCTATGTCAACTGAGAGGGCCTAGAAGCAATTTTATTTCAGCAGCAATGAGTATGTCTAGCACCCAGGTCTTGTTTTTCTAACACCATTCTCCAACATAAGATACCAGGGCTACTTGGAGAAATGACTGATTCTAGGACTTGGGCAATATGAAAGATAAAGCTATAGCATCTTGTAGTGCCAGAATGTAAGTAAATACTAAAAAAAAAACCCTCCACAACATAACAATGGAAGCATGTCAAATGAATACAGGAGCCAACTGAAAGCTCCCAATGACCAAAGCTGGAACAATTTGAGCAAAAACATGTAAAGTAGTATTGCGTTAATCCAAAGTAAAATAGTCATGAGCCTACATTGATACAAATAAACTGAATATATAAATAGGTGGGGAAGAAGAGTCAAATATCCTCTGCAGAGGGACTCCAAATAATTTTTGTCAATACTCTGCCTTCAAGGAGGTAATAATGCCCTACTCCTTAAGTGTGAGCTGCCAATAGTGACTTTATTCCAAAGAATACAGTATGGAAAGTGAAAAATAAAACTTAACCTTGAAGAAACCTGACAAACACTACTTCAGTCAGGTTACCAAGGATAAGAACAGTGGTAAATGTATTGACGGTATATCCCCTTTATATGATGAGAATGGCATTTTACCTCTGTGGTCTTCTTCCCAAAACACATAATGCCTGTGTAATCACAAGACAAGCAAACCCAAGTTTTGGGACATTATACAAAATACCTGACCAATACTTCTCAAAAGTGTCAAGGTCATCAAAAACAGGCAAAGTCTGAAAAGCTCTCACAGCTAAGTGGAGCCTATGGAGACATGACGACTAAATGTAACCTGAATGGGATCCTGGAACAGAAAAAGGACATTAGGGGAAATCTGAATAAAGTATGTACTTTACTTAATAATATATCTATCAATATTGGTTAACTGTGACAAATCCACCATGCTAATGTAAGATGTTAATAATAGGGGACAGTGCATATGGGATATTCTGTACTCTTTGTAATAATTCTGTAGATCTCAAACCATCCTAAAAGTTTATTTAAAAAAAATACTGTAAGGAAATAAAAAGCTACTCAAGAGCCAGGGGGAAAAATCATATAGGTAGATGGGTCTGTTGAAATAGTAAAGCAGAGCTTAACAGAAATTTCCTGGAAGACAATTCGTAAGAAAAAAGGGTCAGCAGACTAGAGATTAACAAATGAGAATAGCACAGCATCTCGTCACTCAGCTTTTTCTCCTGGCTCAATTTCCATTATCTGAATCCGGTGGAAAATGGCTATATGCAAAAATACACACAAGTCAACAAAAAACATGGAAAGCAGTGTTTTGTAAAAACTTTATAAAATATCAAGGCCCAAGTGACAACTGGGTACTAACAACCTGGATTAGGATAACTCTATTGTGGGTAGTGACGGAATTCTCCACTTTTCTATTGGGACATAGTGTTGCTTAGTCCATCATGGTCTCCAGCCCAGCAGCAGCAGCTATGGCCTTAGGAGGGTGCAGGATCCATGAGAAAGGGGCACACTACCTTTCAAGTATGGCATTACCCAGGAAGAGTAGCACCCATCTCTCAGCTGTCTGGACTTATTTCTGGGCACAGGTGAGACCTCCTTCAGCCCTCCCCAAGCGTCTGACTGGGTACTGGTTCTGCTAGTGCAAGGGGAGAGAGTAGGAGCCAGCCTAACACAGCTCACACACTCAATACCTCATTTGATCTTCTCCATATGTCTAGGCTAATTTTATCCCCATTTCACAGATGTCAAGGCTGTCCCTTACAGCAATGGAGCTGTAATAACCATCGAGTTGACTCCTCCACCTTCCAGTCCCAGAGGTAATGCAACTTTTACCTATCATTTTATGTCCTGACAACAAGAATTTTAAGTATATCCACTGTCTTTATAAGTTCACTGGGCAGTTCATTTGAATGCTTATTCAAATGAATGAAATTCAAATATTCACTGTTTTCCAGTATTTTAACTTTTATTATTTTTATGACTAAAGAAATGTTTTTAGGAGAAAAATGGACAGATGAACAAAAAAGAACAGAAAAAATCACCCACAGATAACCACTGTTAATCTTTTAGTTGACACAGCTTTCAGAATTTTCTATACATAAATTACTAGGTATCTTTGTAGTTTTACAAAAATGTACTGATGCCATATGTTTGGTTCTGCAAGTTGTGTTTTTTAATTTTACAATGCACCATCAACATTCTTTCCATGTAACGGATGAAAATTTGCTACTAAGAACACCGCATTGCAGTTGGGTCAAAAGGCTGCTAGTAACAGGAGGGATGCCTAGAGTAAAGTATTACCGTAAGGGTAAAGCACATGGCCTGGTAAATGCCTGCCAGGGACACTACACATAAGGAATGTCTTCAATGTCCCTTCGTGGGGCCCTGCAGCCACCCCTGAATTCCCTTGGACCTCTAGGGTAGAAGGGGTCCTGTAAATTTCTTTGCATCCACAAAAACGCCCCCAATTTCTGTTTGCTTTTTCTCTTCTCATCCTGCACCTTAGCCATATTGTCAAATTCTCTTATCATGTCCTCATTGCTGAAATTCATATCGTGTATGGCCTCTTTATACTCCTTGAGGTAATGAGCCAGCCCCTTATTAGTTTTTCTTTTGGCTTTCCTGGGTACATCATCCTCAGCTGGGCGCTTTCCTGCAGCCCTTGTTTCACTCCCTGGCTCTCCTTCACTCTCTGGCTTTCCCTCTATCTCTGGTTTTCCCTCTCTCTCTGATCCTCCCTCCATCTCTGACTCTCCCTCCCTCTCTGACTTTACTTCTTCTTTTGCCTTTCCCTCACTCTCTGGCTTTCCTTTATCCTTTAACATTTCCTCATCTCCTGTTTTGCCCTTGTTTTCTGTCTTTCCCTCGTTTTCCAACTTCTTGTCTTCCAGAGTACAAGCTACTTCTGGCTTTCTCTCGTCCTGTGGCTGTTCTTCATTTTTCATCTTTCCTTGGTTTGAAGCCATTCCTTCATTTTCATTGTAGAGTTTTTCCATGTTGAGATTTCCCCTCCTTTTCCTGTCCTGGGGGATGGGGGTGGAGGGAAGAGGAGACAAAGAGGAGACATGGGAGACTGAGTGCGTGGGATGGAATGCAGGTCTGGATAGTACTTGCATCTCACCCCTGATGAGGGTTCCCCTGAGCTGGCGGGGCCTCCAAGAGGGCCTTTTGCCCACCACGTAGCCTGCCACTCCTCCCACACACGTGAGCCAGCCATTGCTTGGCAGGCCCTGCCACTTTCTCTGCAGTGGTTCAGCCTGGTAAGGTGTGTGTTAATGTGGGTGGGGGGATGGGCAGGGGCCCCAATTCGGCTCTGGCCGGGCCCTCCACACTCTCAACCCTTGTGGGCCCCTGTCCATGCAGCCCCCTCCTTTCACGGACCTGCGAGGATTCTGGACAGGTTGCTCCTCCTTTTCAGGCTTTGCAGAGCGCTGGGAACAACAGACGCGCAGACCTGCGGACAGATAGGAGACAGGGGCAGGATCTCCGCGCTCAGCGGGCTCACAGGGGCTCGGTTCCCTTTCCTGAGTCCAGGCCCTTCTCATCCAACGTTTTCCTCCCCTACCTCCCCCGCACCCCAGCCGCCATTTCTTTCGAGGCCTCGGGCACCAAACCAGGATGCTTTCCAAACTAATTTTGGGTCTCTGTGTCCTTCTTTCTCAGAGGGAATTCTCCTCCCCAGCCTCGCGGTCAACGTTTTTCTCTACGCACGGGAACGGCAGAGGGGGGTTACTTCCACTGTCTCACTACTGGGGCGTCCCCAGCCCACCATCTCCGGCTCCAAAATGGACGGAGGGCAGAGAAGAGGATGTGCCTGGAAAGCGAGCATGGATACTTTGGGGTGCTCGCCTTCCTCACCCTCTGCCCACTGCCTACGTGCTCCCCCTCAGCCACCTTGAGCCGTTTTCCCACCGCCATCTCTGTCCACACTCGGGCCAGCTTCCCTCGACTCGACCTGACCCCACCCCCAGCCTTTCCCGGTACTGTACCCGTTCCCCTTCCGCCATTCCAGTATTCCGCTGGCAGCGTGGAAGGCCCGCACACTGACCTGGAAGAAGCTGGACCAAGAATTAGGAGCCCAGGAACTGGAGCAGACGGGACCCAGCCGCGGGGACAGAGGGCGGGCACTCGGACCGGTGCCCACATCTGCGCCCGGGCAGATCACGTGAATGCCGCAGCACAGGAGTTCCACCGCCCCACGCCCCACGCCCCACGCCCCACGCCCCGCCTCCTAGCCAGCCGCTTCCAGCTACCCACCACCTCTCTCCAGCAGGTACCCTCTCACTTCCCTGGACCCTTTTGTCCTTTTCTTCTTGTTAAGAAATTAATCAAAGAAGGAATTTTAATGAAAATCACAAAGTGTGTTTTTTTTTTTTAATGAGTTGGGCGGTCCAGAGGAGGAGTCTTGATAATGTTGCTCTTAAATTCCACAGAAGTAACGTAGACCCACCCGACAAAATCGTATAAATGTGAACTCAAGTACTGTATAAAGAATAGAATATCGACGTTAGAAAAAACTTAAGAAAAATTTTCCAAAATAAATGAAATTGTCCCTTTTTCCTGACATGTACAAACATAAATTTTCAAATGAATAAAAAAAGTTATATTTAAAGCAAAATAAAAGAACGATTAATTTATCTTAAGTGAGAAACTGAATATACAGAGACAATGACCAGACCACATACGAAAATAGAACTGAGACCCACAACCTTTGCTGCAAGCAGCTCAAGAAGCCAAAGTACAGCATCTGCAGAAATGTTCAGGACTTTAATCAATTTGCTAGCCTTTCTGGCCTTTTTAATTTTTTTGACCTGATGACAAACAGGAAAAACCCAAATATGAACCCATACTCAATCACATAGGATGCTTGCCTCTAGTTGGCCTGCCTCACGTCAACAACATCCAATCAGATGTTCCTCACGTCAACAACATCCAATCAGACCATACTTGAAGTCTCTGTGTTTTTGTTTTCCGCTATAAGCTTTCCCACTCCCCTGCCTGCCTTTGAATCTCTGCAAGATTCAAATGATGGTGGCTTGACTTCCTTGCTATAAAAAAGCTGTGAATAAGTAGCACTTGTTTGTTCTCTTATGGGTAGTCTCCGTTTATCTCCACATAAGCTTTTGATGTGGAAGGCCTTTAAATATAGTCACGTGCCACTTAATAACGGGGATATGTTCTGAGAAATGCATCAGGCAATTTCGTGGTGGTGCGAACATCGTAGAGTGTAGTTATACAAACCTATATGGTATAGCCTACTACACGCCTAGGCTGTATACTATAGCCTGTCGTATTCTATGCTGTCCGTTGTCGTTGGCCAATCGATATGCAGTGTGACTATATAACAAAGAGACAAATGCTGATAGATTAGAGTACATGAAAAATTTTAATAGATTTGTTGAAGGACTGGGGACACATGCACCCTCCCCTGCTCTTATTGAATATATTGGTGAAATTTTTCTGAAGATCAACTTTGTAAATTATTTAAAAATAAAAATATTGGCCAGGCACGGTGGCTCACACCCGTAATCCCAGCGCACTGGGAGGCTGAGGCGGGTGGATCACCTGAGGTCAGGAGTTCAAAACCAGCCTGACCAGGATGGTGAAACCCCCTCTCTACTAAAAATACCAAAACTAGCTGGGCGTGGCGGCGGGTGCCTATAATCCCAGCTATTTCATAGGCTGAGGCAGGAGAATTGCTTGAACCCAGGAGGCAGAGGTTGCAGTGAGTCGAGATCATGCCGTTGCACTCCAGCCTGGGCGACAGAGTGAGATTTCGTCTCAAAAAAAAAAAAAAATTAATATTTGATCTTTTGTGTCAGTAATTTCACTTCTAATAGTTACCCACAATGATAATTTTCTTTCTTCAACTTTTATTTTAAGCTCAGGGGCACATGTGCAGGATGTGAAGGTTTGTTACATAGATAAACATGTGCCATGGTGGTTTGCTGTATAGATCATCCCATCACCTAGGTATTAAGCCTGGCAGCCACTAGCTATTCTTACTTATGCTCTTCCTCCCTGCCCCCAACGGGCCCCTGTGTGTGTTGTTCCCTGACATGTGTCCATGTGTTCTCATCATTCAGCTCCCAGTGAGAACACATGGTGTTTGGTTTTCTGTTCCTGCATTAGTTTGCTGAGAATAACGGCTTCTAGCTCCATCCATGTGCCTGAAAAGGACATGATCTTGTTCCCTTTTATGGCTGCATAGTATTCCATGGTGTATATGTACCACATTTTCTTAATCTAGTCTATCATTGATGGGCATTTCAGTTGATTCCGTATCTTTGCTATTGTGAATAGTGCTGCAATGAACATACGCATGCATGTATCCTTGTAACAGAATGATTTATATTCCTTTGGGTATATAGCCAGTAATGAGATTGCTCAGTCAAATGGTATTTCTGGTTCTAGGTCTTTGAGGAATCGTCACAGTCTTCCACAGTGGTTGCTGATTTACACTCCCACCAACAGTGTAAAAGCATTTCTTTTTCTCTGCAACCTTGCCAGCATCTGTTGTTTTTTGACTTTTTAATAATAGCCATTCTGACGGCTTGAGATGGTATCTCATTGTGGTTGTGATTTGCATTTCTCTAACTATCAGTGATGTTGAGCTTTTTTTCATATGTTTTTTGGCCTCATGTATGTCTTCTTTTGGGAAGTGTCTGTTCATGTCCTTTGCTTACTTTTTAATGGGGTTGTTTTTTCTCGTAAATTTGTTTAAGCTTCTTGGAGGCTCTGGATATTAGACCTTTGTCAGATGAATAAATTGCAAAAATTTTATCCCATTCTGTAGGTTGTCTGTTCACTCTGATGGGTTTTGTTTGCTTCATAGAAGCTCGTTAGTTTAATTAGATCTCATTTGTCCATTTTTGCTTTTGTTGCAATTGCCTGTGCCTATGTCCTGTATGGTATTGCCTAGATTTTCTTCTAAGGTTTTTGCAGTTTTGGGTTTTACATTTAAGTCTTTAATCCATCTCGAGTTAATATTTGTATATGGTATAAGGAAGGGGTCCAGTTTCAGTTCTCTGCATATGGCTAGCCATTTCTCCCAGCACTATTTATTAAATAGGGAATCCTTTCCCCATTGCTAGTTTTTGTCAGATTTATTGAAGATCAGATGGTTGTAGGTGTGTGGTCTTATTTATGAGTTCTCTATTATGTTTCATTAGTCTATGTGTCCGTTCTTGTACCAGTACCATGCTGTTTTGTTTACCATAACCTTGTAGTATAGTTAGAAATCAGGTAGTGTGATGCCTCCAACTTTGTTTTATTTGCTTAGGATTGTCTTGGCTATTTGGGCCCTTTTTTGGTTCCATATGAGTTTTAAAATAGTTTTTTTCAATTCTGTGAAGAATGTCAATGGTAGTTTAATGGAAATAGCATTGAATCTATAAATTACCTTGGGTAGTATGGCCATTTTCATGATATTGATTCTTCCTATCCACGAGAATGAAATGTTTTCCATTTGTTTGGGTCCTCACTGAAATCCTCTCTGATTTCTTTTAGTAGTGGTTTGTAGTTCTCCTTGAAGAGGTCCTTCACTTCCCTTGTTAGCTGTATTCCTAGAAATTTTATTCTTTTTGTAGCAATTGTGAATGGAAGTTCATTCATGATTTGACTCTCAGCTTGCATGTTGTTGGTATATAGGAATGCTAGTGATATTTGCACATTGATTTTATATCCTGAGCCTTTGCTGAAGTTGCTTATCAGCTTAAGAAGCTTTTGGGCTGAAACAATGGTGTTTTCTAGATATAGGAGAATTTCATCTGCAAACAAAGATAATTTGACTACCTTTCTTCCTATTTGAATACCCTTTATTTCTTTCTTTTGCCTGATTGTCCTGGTCAGAACTTCCAATACTGTGTTGAATAGGAGTGGTGAGAGAGAGCATCCTTGTCTTGTGCTGGTTTTCAAGGGAAATGCCTCCAGCTTTTGCCCATTCTGTATGATATTGACTGTGGGTTTGTCATATGTGGGTGTTATTATTTTGAGGTATGTTCCTTCAATATGTAGTTTATTGAGAATTTTTAACATGAAGGGATATTGAATTTTATCAAAGGGTTTTTCTACATCTATTGAGATAATCATGTGGTTTTTGTCTTTAGTGCTGTTTATATGATTAATCACATTTATTGATTTGTGTATGTTTAATCAACCTTGCATCTCGGGGATGAAGCCAACTTGATCGTGATGGATAAGTTTTTGATGTGCTGCTGGATTTGATTTGCCAGTAGTTTGTAGAGGATTTTTGCATCAATGTTCATCAAGGATATTTGTCTGAAGTTTTCTCTTTTTGTTGTATCTCTGCCAGATTTTGGTATCAGGATGATGCTGGCCTCTTAATATGAATTAGGGAAGAGTCTTTCCTTTTCAATTTTTTTTGGAATAGTTTCAATAGAAACTATTCCAGCTGTTCTTTGTACCTCTGGTAAAATTCAGCTGTGAATCTGTCTGGTCCTGGGCTTTTTTGTTGTTGTTAGTAGGCTATTTATTACTGCCTCAATTACGGCCTATTCAGGAATTCAATTTCTTCCTGTTTCAGTCTTGGGAGGCTGTACGTGTCCAGGAATTTATCCATTTCTTTTAGGTTTTCCAGTTTACGTGCATAAAGGTGTTTATAGAATTCTCTGATGGTTTTTATATTTCTGTGGGGTCAGTGGTGATATCCCCCTATCATTTCTGATTGTGTTTATTTGATTTTTTCTCTTTTCTTCATTAGTCTAGCTAGCAGTCTATCTATTTTATTAATTTTTTCCAAAAATCAGCTCCTGGATTCGTTGATTTTTTGGAAGGGTTTTTCATATCTCTATCTGCTTTAGTTCAGCTATCATTTTGACTATTTCTTGTCTTCTGCTAGCTTTAGGGTTTGTTTGCTCTTGGTTCTCTAGCTCTTTTAGTTGTGATGTTAGGTTGTTAACTTGATATCTTTCTAGCTTTTTGATGTACCCACAGAGATAATTAAGACAGTGCTAAAATAGTCTTATATTTAAAATTTTTCACTTTGGGAAGCCAAGGTGGGTAGATTGCTTGAGCCCAGGAGTTTGAGAACAGCCTGGGCAACATGGCAAAACCCTGTTTCTGCAAAAATTACAACATTTAGCCCAGTGTGGTGGCACACACCAGTAGTCCCAGCTACTTGGGAGGCTGAGGTAGGAGAATTAATTGATTGCTCTTGGGAGATAGAGGCTGCAGTGAGCTGTGACTGTACCACTGCACTCCAGCCTCAGTGAAAGAGCCAGACCCTGTCTCAAAAAATTTATGTTAAAAAGATTCCCATAGCAATTATTTATTGAACACTTATTATCTGTTTGTATTGTAACTACAGTAGTGACTCCATTGGCTTAGTTTATAATTTTAAAAAAATGGAACAGCACAAAAGTACATCATTACAGATTTAGTTGCATAATCTTCTTAGTATACCTGCTTAATCTAGTTATCTTTGGGTGTTTGGTTTATAAAAATAATTAATCCTTATATATTGGGCACTTAATACACAGTAAAAATAATTCTTTATTAACTGTTCATCCCAATTGATAGTGACACTACTATGTGTGGTGGGACACAAAGGACAGCCACAAGTATGTGATGTTGCCCTCTAGAGATGCGACTTACGTTAGCAGCACTGTGCTAGCTACCTTGTCTTATCTGGCGTGCTATTTCATTTATCTCTGGTGGGGCAATTCACACTTCAAGGAAGAAGAATGACTTATAAGGCTACAATTTTAACCAATATGGTACTGAAATAAGCACAGTAAGAGAAATAAAACAAGAAAGCCCACTAACACACCCAAGTATACAAGTTTTTAGTGTGTTATAGGGAAACATTTCTGATCAGTAGTAAAAAATAGGCTATTATAGAAACCATATTTGTGTAATTAGTTAAATATTTGAGGGAAAATGAAGAGCTTTATTTTCTGACATACATTCAGATATCTTCAGGGTAGGCAAGAGACATGAAATAAAAGGCATCCAGGTTGAAAGGAAAGAAGTAAAACTATATTTGCAGGTGATGTGATCTTGTATATAGAACATCCCAAAGAATCCACTAAAGAACTGTGAGAACTAACAAATGAGTTCAGTGATGTGGCTGAATATATGATTGATATACAAAAGTTAATTGTATTTTATATGCTAGCAATGAACTATTCAAAGAGGAAAGTAAGAAAACAATTCCACTTAAAATAGCATAAAGATAATAAAACACTTAGAAATAAATTCAATGAAAGATCTAAGACTTGTACACCAAAAACTAAAAAAAATTGTTGAAAGAAATAAAAGAATACCTAAATAAATGGAAAACCATTCTATATTCATAGATCAGAAGACTTAATATTTCCAAAACTGATCCATAGAATCAATGTAATCTCTATCAAAATCTTATCTGGCTTCTTTGCAGAAATTGGTAAGCTGGTCCCAAAATCGACATGAAAATTCAGGAAACCCAGAATATACAAAACAATATTTAAAAAGAAGGAATTGGAGGTCTCACACTTCCAGATTTCTATCAAGGCAGTGTGGTACTGGCATAAGGACATATAGATCAATGGAATATAATTAAGAGTCCAGAAATAAACCCTCATACCTACAGTCATGCCAAGAAAATTCAACTATGAAAGAATAGTTTTTTAACAAATGGTGCTGAGACAAATGGATATCTACCTTCGAAAAAAATGAATTTGGGCCTCTTTCTCACACCATCTACAAAACTTACTTCAAAATAGATTAGAGTCTTTTTTTTTTTTTTTTTTTGAGACGGAGTCTCGCTCTGTGGCCCAGGCTGGAGTGCAGTGGCCGGATCTCAGCTCACTGCAAGCTCCGCCTCCCGGGTTTACGCCATTCTCCTGCCTCAGCCTCCCGAGTAGCTGGGACTACAGGCACCCGCCACCTCGCCCGGCTAGTTTTTTGTATTTTTTAGTAGAGACGGGGTTTCACCATGTTAGCCAGGATGGTCTCGATCTTCTGACCTCGTGATCCACCTGCCTCGGCCTCCCAAAGTGCTGGGATTACAGGCTTGAGCCACCGCGTCCGGCCTAGATTAGAGTCTTAATTGTAAGAGCTAAAACTATCAAATTCTTAGAAGAAAACTTAGGTGTAATTCTTTATGACCTTGGATTAGGCAATGGTTCTTTAGATATGACAACAAAAGCTCAAGAAACAAAAGAACTATAGATAAATGGGACTTCATCAAAATGCAGAATTTTTATGATTCAAAAGACATCATCAGGAAAGTGAGAAGACAACTAACAGAATAGGAAAAATTTTTGCGAGTAATATATCTGATAAGGGACTTGTATCTATAATATATAGAGAATACTTACAACTAAATAATTTTAAAAACCCAATTTTAAAATGGGCAAAGGATCTGAATAGGTATTTCTCCAAAGAAAATATACGAATGGCCAATAAATACATGAAAATGTGCCCAACATCATTAGCCATCAGGAAAATGCAAATCAAAGCCATAATGAGATACTACTGTATACCCACTAGGATGGATATAATAAACAAGAAATATAATGACAGGTATTTGCAAAAAATGTAGAAAAATTTGAACCATCACATACTATAGGTGGGAACATCAAATGGCACACTACTGTGGAAAACAGTTGGGCAGTTCCTCAAAATGTCAAACATGGCATTACCGTATGACTCAACAATTCCACTCCTAAGTATATCCCCAAGGCAAATGGAACAACAATATGCTGACACGAAACTTGAATATGTGTGTTCCTGGCAGCATTATTCATTATAGTTAGAAAGTAGAAATATTCTTAAATACCTATCACTCAATGAATAGATATATAAAATATGGTATATCTGTACAATGGAATATTATTTGGCAAAAGAAATGGAACAAAGTGCTGATACATGCTAAAACATGAATGAATCTTTTTTTTTTTTTTTTTTTTTTTTTTTTTTTTTTTTTTGAGACGGAGTCTTGCTCTGTCGCCCGGGCTGGAGTGCAGTGGCCGGATCTCAGCTCACTGCAAGCTCCGCCTCCCGGGTTTTACGCCATTCTCCTGCCTCAGCCTCCGGAGTAGCTGGGACTACAGGCGCCCGCCACCTCGCCCGGCTAGGTTTTTTTTTTTTTTGTATTTTTAGTAGAGACGGGGTTTCACCGTGTTAGCCAGGATGGTCTCGATCTCCTGACCTCATGATCCGCCCGTCTCGGCCTCCCAAAGTGCTGGGATTACAGGCTTGAGCCACCGCGCCCGGCCATGAATGAATCTTGAAAACTTCGTGCCAAGTGAAATAATCCAGTCACAAATTATTATATATTGTATGAGTCCATTAATATGCAACATTTAGAATTGGTATATCCATAGAGACAGACGGTAAATTAGTGGTAGCATAGGGCTAGGGGTGGGAAATTGAAGGGAAGATGGTAGTGACTGCTAATGGGCATGAGATTTCTTTGTGATGATGGTTGCACAACTCTGTGAGTATACTAAAAAAACCATTTGATTATGTACCCTAAATAGGCGAATTATATGGCATGAGAATTATATCTCAATAAAGCTGTGATAAAAATCTGTCATAATATTGATTATTTCAAAGTATTATATATGCAGATTTTCACTATAATGGATTGAATTAAAGTCACATAATTTTTTTCTATTATGCATGTTTTAATATTTATATGTTAGTACATTTCCTTGATTATTTTATTTGGATTTATTCTAAAAACTTGAATTAATGGATCAAAAGTTATGAGAATTTTAAGATTTCTTGATATATGTAGCTAAATGTTTACTAGGTTGTTAATTATAAAAACAGAAAATCAAACATATATAATGTAGAGGGTGGGGTTGTATGCTATATTTTATTAAATTTTTCTATGCATATTTCATATACAATTTGTATATTTAATGGAATTGTACTGTATATACTGTTCTGCTACTTGATTCTTTCACTTAAAACTCTATCTTCAGAACATCCCCATGTCAGTCTACATTTTAGTGGTTGCATAATATTCTACTCTTTACAGTTACCAAAATTTATTTAACCAATTCCCCATTGATTAGAAATGTTCCATACTTTTACCGTTAACAACATTGATCTATTGAATATCTATATGCATATTGCATCCATTTATTTACCTGAGGAAGAGATTTAATTTCCAAAGTTGTTATGTCCCACTCCACATATGATGTGTGACCTTTCCATTCTTCCCATTGACAGATGTGGACTTTGTCTCTTCCTTTTGAATTTGGGAGGCCTTGTGACTATTTTGATCTGTATAGTACAGTGTAAGTCACTTTGTGTGACTTTTAAGCTTAGGTCAAAAAGCCCCACAAGGTTATCTGCCTGGCATTTTTGGAATATTCACTCTTGGAGAAGCAGCTGCCATGTAACAGTTCTTCCTACCCTGAAACCACCATGCTGAAAAGGCCATATATATACTCTTTGGTTGACAGCTCCCGCTGTGTTGTAATCCAAAAGCTAGCAATAACTGCCATCCCTGTTAGTGAGCCCTCTTGGATTTCCATCACAGTCCAGCTTTAAGATGATTGCTGTCCTAGCTGACATATTTTATTGATTGATTGAATGAGACAGAGTCTTGCTCTGTCACCCAGACTGGAGTGCAGTGGTGCAATATCAGCTCACTGCAACCTCCGCCTCCGGGTTCAAATGATTCTCCTGCCTCAGCCTCCTGAGTAGCTGGGATTACAGGTGCACGCCACCACACCAGGCTAATTTTTGTATTTTTAGTAGAGACGGGGTTTCGCTATGTTGGCCAGGCTGGTCTCAAACTGCTGACCTCAGGTGATCTACTCACCCTGGCCTCCCAAAACGCTGGGATTACAGGTGTGAGCTACAGTGCCTGGCCTCCAGCTGACATCTTGACTTCAACATCATGAGAGTCCCAAAATAAGAACCTAGCAGCTGAACGCTTCTTGAATATAAATGGTTAAATTTTGGAGTAATTTGTTATACAGCAATACCAACCTTAATAATCTGTATAAAAGATGAAATAATACTAGGAGTAAAATAAATAATAAATAGCCCACAAAGCCTAAAATATTTACTATCTGGCCCTTTATGGAAAAAGTTCGTCAGCCCATGTCTTAGACCAAAGGAAACAATTTAACCTCAACCACTGCAACAATTGTCATCATTGACATGTGATGTTGAGTGACTACTAACATAGATGCATATCAGGGTACAGGTATCATTCTATTCATTTGTGGGGGTAACTCAAAATGCATGTAATTTTTTATTTTTTATTTTTGAGACAGAGTCTCACTGTTGCCCAGGCTGGAGTGCTGTGGCACCATCTCGGCTCACTGCAACCTCTGCCTCCTGGATTCAAGCGATTCTTGTGCCTCAGCCTCCTGAGTAGCTGGGATCACAGGCGTGTGCCACCACACCCGGCTAATTTTTGTATTTTAGTACAGATGGGATTTCACTATGTTGGACAGGCTGGTCTTGAACACCTGACTTCAAGTGATCCACCTGCCTCGACCTTCCAAAATGCTGGGATTACAGGTATGAGCCACCGCACCCGGCCAAAATACATATAATTTTAAAGTTAAAAAAGTATTATCCTGTGTAATTTTGGAACAACCAATACTTGAGTACTGGAAACTCATATCTAAAAGTTGATAACCTGGCATAGTGGAAAGAATCTAGAATTCAGACTTAGTATTTACTTTAGAAAAGTAACCTCTTCTAGGCCCAGGGGTTAGCCCATCTGTGAAATGGGAGTATAATAGTTGAAAGACAAATAATGTGGAGACTTGGTAAAGATACATAGTAACTAGAACCCACATATACATTCTAGCTGGAACTGTGAATTGAAAAAGCACTTTGAAAAACTGTCAGTATTTACTAGGGTTAAACATAATGTATGCTCTGACTCAGCAGTTGCACTCCTGGTATATATGCAACAGAAATGAGTTTTTATGTCTACCAAAAGATGTGAACAAGATTGATCATTAAGTACAAAACATAAAGCAATGCAAATGTTCATCAACGTAAGAATAGTGTTATAGTCCTATAATGCATTACAACACAGAAATGAAAATGAACAAATTACAGCTTCAAGCAACATGGGATAAAAACACAAATATAGCACTGATACTTCCATTGTAATCCCTCTATCACCCTCCTGTCTACAAAGCCACATACCTATGGAGTTGAAAATGGGTTCAGGTTTGAGGCCACAAGAAGAAATTCAAAGACAGTGAAAAGCAGAAGCAGCCCCTGGAATTCAACATGATTCCTGATATCCCCAGTTGTTGGAGTTTGTTAAGAGAAAAATGTACTTACACATTTTAATTTGAATTAATTACCCAAGTGAATATTGAGGGAGATCAAGCAAATCAACATAGCATTTAGATTTTATTTTAACGTATTTCTTGTCAAGCAGGTTAATGTAGAGGGGCACAGTTTCTATGAGTCTCTGATAGGCTCAAACACTCAGTCTAATGCCATGTCTGATAGAGCAGACGCTGGAGTGAAATTCAGGAGATCGTCCTGGGTTCTGATGTCAGACCTAACCCAAAACCTACCCGGCCATGGGTAAGGTCCTTCAACTCTGTGGGAAGATCCCATCTGGCAAAGGACTCTCAGTTACTAGAAGGGACAGAATTCACTATTCACAATTATTTTAACAAGTGCAATGACTATGCATATTATTTATTCTTAAAACAAGATTGCTGATAGTGCATGACAAAATATCTAGTCAAGCATCAGGTCCACCCAAAGCCATATGGTCCCTGCCTAGTTTCAACCTCCAAAGGCTGATGTTGTTCACACTTACCTCTGTGTGGGAAGATCTTGGAAACAGGAGTAGTTAAATTATGGATGGGTTTTAGTATTACTTAGTAATGGTAGAAGCCGTGAGGGGCAGGGCTGGCCTATCACATCTCTCAGATGGACCACAGGTCAGCATGCAAGGACTGGACTGGACTGATGACCCACTAAAGAGAAGTCTGGGTGCTCTCATGTTCCCCTAATGTCCTCCTCAGGGACTGGGCAAAACCTGCCTATGACCCTAGATTTGTTTTTAAAGTCCCTCAAAATAAAGGGAAAGAGTGGCTACTTTTTCAAACTTTCTCCTCCTCACACCATCCTTATTCTCCTCTTGTCCAGTAGTAACAGGCCAGGATCAAAGAGGAGGTGGGCAGTAAGGGGCCAGGAATAAGGACCAAACCCATTGTGTTGGTGGCTGCACTGGGAGCTGGGATTTCATCCTTCTGAGTTGACATGGTGGGTTTTATTTTCAGGCATATGTGCTTGGAAGTGAAAAAAATAAGATAACATTCATTTAGCTTGTGTGTGTGTGTGTGTGTGTGTGTGTGTGTGTGTGACATTACTTTTCTTAATCAGTTGCCATATGCTATGGTTTGAATGTTTGCGTCTACTCCAAAATTCATGTCGAAACTTAATATCCAATGTAATGGTATTAAGAGGTGGGGACCCTAGCAGGTGATTAGGCTATGAGGGCTCTGCCCTCATGAACAGGATAAGCGACTTTATAAAAGGGCTGGAGGGAACTGCCTAGGCCCCTTTTGTCCCTACACTTTCCTCCAAATGAGGATGCAGCAACAAGATGCTTTCTTGGAAGCAGAACCTGATCCCTCAACTAGATATCAAACTTGCTGGTGCCCCCTGAATTGTGAGAAATAACTTTCTGTTCCTTATAAATTACCCAGTTTCAGGTATTTAGCAGCATAAATGGACTAACATGATGTATGAGGCAAGAATTATGTCCACGACTACTAGCCCTGAATTTATATCCTTAAATCTCCATGAATGGAAGCAAAAGATTAGACAATAAAGCAACCAAACCTAAGCAAAGAGCCACACCAGTTTCCTCTTCAACATTCAAGACTGAACATCCCAGGAAGGCTCTTATTGGTTCAGCAGGGTCACCTCCCCATACTCTGGGCCAATAGCTCAGGGGCTGCAGGTCCTACATTGGCTGACCCAGCAGAGAGTGGGGTATGAGCTGCACTCACTGAATGCTCACATCATCCAAATCATGCATAATTGCAGCTCAGTAAGATTTGTGATTTTTTAAAAAGACTTTTGACTGGGAAAGAACAGAATTGAATAAACCTCAATGAAATAGAATAAAAATTTCAGAGTCCAGAGAGCTTGGCAAGGGGATTGGATTGTTTCTTGAAGTTTTTGGTATATATTTCTGTGCTTTTTGTTTGTTTTCATTATGTATTAACGTGAACTCAAATAAAGCTTGTGATATTTTTATTCCAGTAACACTGTTTCCCCAGGAGTCCTGCTTATATTACATTATTTACAGCAGTTAAAGCTGTTTCCCTTAGTCTTTTTTTTTTTTAACACAGAATTAGAGCACTCTTGCTCACTTAATCTCCTTGTTCGTCATGCACCCATCAGGTTAATAATCAGATGTACTCATTGCCCCATCTAGCCTTTCAGCATCAAGCCCTGTTTTTTTCTCTACTTACCAGATTCATCTGTCTCAATCACCCCTGCACTCTCAGCCAAATTATAACGCATTTTTTTTTTTTTTTTTTTTTTTGAGACGGAGTCTTGCTCTGCCGCCCAGGCTGGAGTGCAGTGGCCAGCTCTCAGCTCACTGCAAGCTCCGCCTCCCGGGTTCACGCCATTCTCCTGTCTCAGCCTCCCCAGTAGCTGGGACTACAGGCGCCCGCCTCGTCGCCCGGCTAGTTTTTTGTATTTTTTAGTAGAGACGGGGTTTCACCGTATTAGCCAGGATGGTCTCGATCTCCTGACCTCGTGATCCGCCCGTCTCGGCCTCCCAAAGTGCTGGGATTACAGGCTTGAGCCACCGTGCCCGGTCTTATAACGCATTTTTAATGTTCTTTCACTAATGTTTCTATTTACTTTCTGAATTTACAAGAGGAAAATGGCAAAAACACTATAACTGTCCTCATGGATTTGATATATTAAAAATGCCTTTTTGCATAATACAATGTATATGAGACCAATATGCTAGAATAATTTTGGTAATACATTTGTATGGCATGCTGACAGACACTGGCATTTGGAAGCAACATGATATAAATTAAGTGACTTAATGAAATGTTTTTTTTACAAATACGTCCACAGCTCTTTCTCTGAAAGAGAAAGTCTTTCTTTTCAAGCCACACATGGCTCTGAAAAGAGCCTTGGTTTCCCAAAATGTCATTCCAAATGTGTAAGTCAATCATGTGGTGCCTCTTTGGGCAGTTTACTTGCAGATTATTTTATTGTAGTTTTTCCAGGTCTCCTCTGCAGTAAAATCCTTTTTTAAGTCCTTTTATAAGATTTTTTCTAATACACCAAATCATGATAAATAACAGTCTTGACGAGAGGGCTCAATTTTTCTGAATCCTGACTCTAATGATGGTAATGCTAGTATTTGCCATGAAACAAACATTGTATAACTCATTATATTAGCAAAGGAAGTTAAATCATGTACTGAGATTAACTGAAGATTACCCTTTTTTCCTTTAACATCATAAGGTGAATCATACTTGTATTTTACTGGAACATCTTTATATTTTTGGATGAATCTTGCTTTGTCCCTTTGTGTTCATCATTAACTATGATGCCAGATATAATTGCTAATATTTTATGTAGGATTTTATATCCTTGTTTATAAATGTCACTGGTCAGAACTCTTTTTAGCATATTTTCTTTACATCAAAATGATATTTTTTCCCTTCATAATCTGACACTATTCCATTAAGAGAAAAAAACACCTGTTCCTTAGTGGTTTGACATGAAATGCTTTTGGAAGCCTGGCCTTTTGGGATGGTAACTCATTGGTGACCTCGATTTCTTCCATTCTTCTTAGTCCTTAAATCTCTTTTGTGGGGAGGAGAGTGGGTTTAGTTTCTGTAATTTATATTTTCCACAAATTTATACATTCAATCAATATTTTCAGTTGTATTATCATAGATATTTGAAAGAGATATTTTTTCCATTGAATAATATTTCCTACATTATTTCTCTCTTTTCCCTAAGGAGGTTAGTTAGATGTTTAGTAACTTTTTTCAGCCAAGAACACTGATATTTATCCACAAATTATACAGTTTAAAGTATGTTTCTAGGACTTAAGTATTGTCAAGAAAGTGATTTTTAAATTGTTTAATGCTTATGAATATTTTACATGTTAATAAATATTCCTGTTTTTTTGTGTGTTGTTTGGAGACCATAGTTTTGTCATCTTTCCTTGAGTCACTGAGGTTTTTGATCAGAATTGGAGGCAGTGGTTTGTTAGCCAGGTCTCTTGTTTTCCACGAGCTCCTCTCCCATGTGGGAGGATTCTTGCTTAAGCCACAGTGGCTTAGCCTAGGGTGACATTAGATTCTGGGTTAGTGGACAAATAGCCCGAACATGGCCAGTGTCATTCCTCTGGCATCACGGACCTGGGTTATGGAGATCAGAATCACTCAACAAGTTGAAGCTGAAATTGTTACAGTTTAGCTGCTGTAGATGGTATCTTCAAAGTGTGCTTGGTGAAGCCTACAAGAAGCTTTCAGTGAGACTGACCATTTCATGCCTTCTCATTGGACTGTGCCACATAGAACTATCGAATCATATTTGCCATTGTGTGGTTTATTGGCATGGTTTCCTCGAATTACATTTCATCTAATTAGAAATTGTGTGTGTACCCAGTACTTCATTTGAATACAGGGCCTATACATGGGCACCACCCTGTCACCAACCAGTATCTCTTTCATTCCAAGGTACTGAAAACAATGTCCGTCATGGCTGAGCATCCTTTTAAATCTTACTTTAACATAAAGGGCTTTAAGAAAGTCATTTCCAAAACACAGAAGGGGAAGATGTGAAAAGAGATGCTGTGGAGACAGTTGAGTAACTGTCTATATTTACATCTATGTTTACAGGGTTCTGAAGCAATTTCATCCTGATATCAGCACTACATTAAATTCCTTGGGCATCATGAATGATTTTCTTATCGACATCTTTGAGCACATCACCACCAAGGCTGGCTGCCTGGTTGCTACACTGAGTGCTCCACTATCACCTCCAGAGACATCCAGATCACCCGAGCCCGATGCTGTCTGGGGATATCCACAAGCACACTGTATTCAAAACCAAAGGTAAGAACCATGTTCCAGTAATGTTGAATCTACTTTAGTTCTTGAAGTGTGATGTCCTGCTAATTTTAAAACATCTTCTTTTTTTGTTACAACAAACTAAATATTATCAATTTTAGTTTAATGTATCTATGGTCCAATTTGTTTAAAAAATAAAATAGTGGGTTATACTTAATAATGTTGCATTATACCACTTTACTAATGAGTCAGTTCTTTTAGTTATTTTTGTAGGTCAGCCATTCATGGGACCTGTAAGATGTTATCTACATTGTTCACTCTCATTCCCTCACAAATATATGCTGAAATTTTCCAGAGATACCTTATATATTATATCCAACAGATTAATTGCAGGAACATATATAAGAATTCAGCAGACTTCCATTAGAATAAATATTAAAGAGATTTTCAAATAAAAAAGTCCATCTCCTTATGACTTGTTTTAGAAAACACATTTTTCATATAAATTTACAATGTAGGCTTACAGGATGTAATGGGTATTTTATTGTAAGTTTAAAATGAATTAATATAAATATATTAAAAATTTCTGTTTTACTATTTAATATAATAAATATTAACAGATATGACTACATGAAATTTTAAAGCTTCATTATTTTTAAACTCAAAATAGCCTCTTTCCCAGGGGTTTTGCCACAAGAGAGGAAGGCCATTCTTTTCCATACCTTCACCATACAAGATTCATTTGCATATTTATGGACTGGAATTATTTCCATTTCTTTAAGTAACTAAAAGCATACAGAGCTATAAAATTGCTCCTATAGAATCAGAATCAAACAACCCAGAAGGGTGTACTATAGATAACACACAATTTTCCTTTGAAGAACATTTTTTCCTATAGTTTTTCTATTTTTGATAAACATTAATTTCAAAGTATGGTTATTCTTGACCACAAAATAAGGCTGAACTCATTAGATTTGGCTTGTTTATTTACACAGATACAGCAGAAATCCTAATTTACTATATAGTCCTTCTTTAGTATTCATTGCTAAGAGTTTTCATAATGATGATCACATTGGACTTTTTTACTATATTAAAAAATATATATAACATAAAATTTACCATATCAATAATTTTTGGTGTACAGTTTAGTGACAGTAAATATATTCACATTGTTATGCAACTGTTATCACCATCTGTCTCCAGACTTTTTCATCTTCCCAAACTGAAGCTGTACCCATTAAACGACAACCTCCCATTCCCCCTTCAACCCCAGTCCCTGGTAACCACCATTCTACTTTCTGTCTCTATGAATTTGACTATTCTAGGTACCCCATATAAATGGAATCATACAATATTTGTTTTTTGTGTCTGACTTATATCACTTAGCATAATGTCTTCAAGGTTCATCAATGTTATAGCATGTATCAGAATTCTATTCCTTTCTAAGGTTGAATAATATTCCACTGTATGTCTATATCACATTTTATTTATTTATTCATCCCTTGGTGGACACTTGGGTTGTTTCCATCTTTTGGCTATTGTGAATAATGCTGTTATTGACCATTGGCATACAATATCTATTCACGCTCCTGTTTTCAATTCTTTTGGGTATGTACTCAAAGTGGAATTAATGGATCATATGTTAATTATATGTTTAATTTTTTGAGGAATTGCCGTGCTATTTTCCACAGTGGCTGTACCATTCTACATTTCCATCAACAATGCACAAGGGTTCCAGTTTCTCTGCATCCTTGCCAATACTTGTTATTTTCTGTTTTTATTTTTGTTTTTTCTCATATAGTAGCCATCCTAATGGATGTGAAGTGGTATCTCATTGTGTGGTTTGGTTTGCATTTCCTTACTAATTAGTGATGTTGAGCATCTTTTCGTGTACTTACTGGCAATCTGTATATCTCCTTTGGAGTAATAGTCATTCAGGTCCTTTGCCGAGTTTTTAATTGGATTTTTTTTTTATTGTTGAGTTGTAGGAGTTCTTTATATATTCTAAATATTAGTCCCTTATGAGATATATGATTTGCAAATATTTTCTCCCATTGCATGGATTGCATTTTCACCATGTTGATACTGTCCTTTGATGCACAGAAGGTTTTTATTTTGATAAAATCCAATTTATCTATTTTTTGTTGCCTGTGCTTTTGTTATTCGAGAAATCATTGCCAAATCTAATGCCATGAAGGTTCCCCCCTATGTTTTCTTCTAAAAGTTTGATAGTTTTAGATTCACACTTAGGGCTTTGATCTATTTTGAGTTTATTTTTGTATGGTGTAAGGGAAGTATCTAACTTCATTCTTTGACATGTGGATATTCAGTTTTCCTCACATATTCATTGAAAAGACTGTCCTTTCCCTCATGGAATGGTCTTGGCAACCTTGTCAAAAATCAATTATCATATATGTGAGAGTTTATTTCTAGGCTCTATTCTATCTCATTAGTTTATTTGTCTGTCCTTAATGCCAGCACCATACTATTTTGATTACTGTAGAGTTTTGGTAAGTTTTAAAATCTGGTAGTGTGAGACCTCCAACTTTGTTCTTCTTTCTCAAGATTGTTTTAGTTATTCAGTATCCCTTGAGATTCCATATGAATTTTAGGATGCATTTTTCTATTCCTGCAAAAAACATCATTGCTTCATCGGGATTTTGATAGCGATTGAATCTATAGATCACTTTGGTTAGTACTGACATCTTAACAATATTAAGTCTTTCAATCCATGAACACAGAATGCATTTCCATTTATTTCTGTCTTTTAAATTTTCTTTCATCGACATTTTGTAGTTCTCAGTGCAGATGTCTTTTGCCTCCTTAGTTAAGTTTATTCCTAATTATTATATTCTTTTTGATGCTATTGCAAATGGAATTGTTTTCTTAATTTCCTTTTTGGGTTGTTCATTGTTAGTGTATAAAAATGCTACTGATTTTTATGTGTTGGTTTTGTATCCTACAACATTGCTGAATTTATTAGTTCGAACAGTTCTTTCGTGGAATCCTTAAATTTTTCTACAAACTAGGTAATGTCACCTGTGAACAGAAATAATTTTACTTTCCTTATAACTTGAATGATTCTTTTTCTTCATGTAATTGCTTTGTCTAGAACTTCCAATATTAGTGTGAATGCAGGTGTCTTGTTCCTGATCTTAAAGGAAAAGCTTCCAGGCTTTCACCATTGAATTTTATGTTAGCTGTGGGTTTTTCACACTGGATTTTTAAAAGCCTCTTATTATTTGCTCATCCTGAGGCTATAAAGGAAACTCAAGAAATGTTTCTCACTGGATTTCACCTGCACTATATATAATTTGGGCCGATTCTTTCTTCTAGAGATTATCAAACTATCTCAAAGGTCCTGGCCTTCGTTTCTCACCTATAAAGCTGGGACCCTGAAAGCCAGGTACTAAGTCGGTTTTCCTCAGTGGGCTCTCTAGTTTAAATCTTAATTCTCTAACTGTAGCTGGTTTATACTTGATTAAGTGAGCATCATTCTCAAATATGGCATTTCAGACAAGGCCTTATTTGCATAACCAAATTTGCCAATTATTAATATATCCTGTTTAAAAGGAGGACAAGTTCTTATTGAAACTGTATAGATCACTATATTACCATGAAAAGTAGAGTAATTCAAATTTGTGAATTCTACAGAGGGTGGGGGTATCAGAGAGAAAAAGATAATTTGCAAATGTTTTGTTTCAGTTTATGAATGCCAAGTCTACTAAATTGTTATGGGTTAGAGATATGTAAGAAAGACAAGGCTGCTTTGTATGTCCAGAACATAGAACAACATCAACAATATTAAAAAAAACGACAAGAATCCCTCATCAGATAATTCAGTCATATATGATTAACTCTTGTTCTGATGGATTTTGGGTTAGTGGTCTCATGAATCCATCTGCTTCTCAATTTAAAAAATTCTGGAAATCCTCAGTCTATTGGTATGGTTTTAAAGTTGTTGAAGCAGTGACTTCAGAAGTTAGTCAGGCGCAGTGGCTCATGCCTGTGATCCCAGCAGTTAGTGAGGCTCAGGCGAGAGGATTGCTTGAGGCCAGGAATCAGAGACCAGCCTGGCCAAAATAGACCTCCATCTCTGCAAAAAACAACCAACCAACCAACAACAACAACAACAACAACAACAACAACAACAACAGCAACACCTCAGCCTGGCATTGTGGTGCACACCTGCAGTTCCAGCTACTTGGAATCCTGAGGCAGGAGGATTGTTTGAGCCCAGGAATTAGAGGCTTCAGTGAGCTGTGATCACAACACTGCATTCCAGCCTGGGTGACAGAGTGAGACCCCCATCTCAAAAAAAAAAAAAAAAAAAAAAAAAAAGAGAAGCAGCAGCAGCAGCCAGTACCTTTCATGTGTCAAAAGACTAAAATACATAGCATAGTTTTGGGGGGAGGGATACAGCTCCTTTCCAGCACCCTAACATCTTTGCATGTATTCACATAGGCCATGAATGCAAAGGTTGAACCCCTGCTCATCTAAATCTTGAAATAATACCTGTTTGGTCTTGCTTGAGCATGAGAGCATGGCAAGTCTCTGAGCAGCTGTTAACTACACCATTTCTCACTCGCCTCCCTATCTAGCAGGAGACTATCATGAGAGTTTCTTATTGCCTCTTGGATTCTGATGAGGTGTGAGTCGTTCTGCCCTACTCCTTTGGGTTACAGCTGCAGGCTATAAAACTTTTTAGCTGCATTTATCATTTTTTTGTGGTGGCAACATTCACAGCCTATTGTGTTAGTTATCGTGAACTATACAATTCATTATTATTTGCTATAAGTCACCCTACTGTGTAATAGAACACCAAACTTATTCTTCCTGCCTAACTGTAACTGACTACCCCAATTTGATCATTATACTATGTATACATGCATCGAAACATCACATTGTAGCCCATAAATATATACAATTATCATGTGTCAATTATAAATAAAAACTAAATTTAAAATACTGTGGCTGTAGTACAGCACTGACTTCTTAGGAACAGGATGTCCTCTCACACATGTTGAAGTCATTTGGCCCCTTTTGTTTTGCCCAATGCAAGGGACAATTTGCTGCTCATTAAAAAATATGTATGTAAGTAATAAAGTCTCTGAATCTGATAAGAACTAATTGTTTCTTTACTGACCAAATCTATCACCCTGCTTAGTGTTGACATCCATTTCCTCAGGGCTCTGAGACAGTCCTCCTTTCTTGAAGAGACAAACTCCAGCCTGTGACTGATTGCAGTCTTCTGGCAAGCATCAGAATAAAACAAAAACTACTTGTGGATGACAGAGGCTTAAAATGGGACTGTGGTTAATTTATTGATGGTAATTTTCTGAAGTGAAAGAACTGATGTGTCTATAACAAGAATAATGCAATCGGCAGAAATTTGGTTATTTCTGTGACACAAAGGTAATAAAGTTAATCCACAAAGTTTTAAACACAATGTATATAAAGATAGTCATTATACAGATTTTCAATGAAGACAGTGAATATTACATCTGATATACAAAAAAAACAGATGGACATAATTTTTATAAAGGAAAAATATTTGGATTTAGTAATTCAGGAAAACACAATGTACATAATATAGCATGAGTATATTAAGAATTCAGTAGTAATATATACCAATAGAATATCAAGTTGAGATTAAGTCCAGAGTAGATCCTAAACATCTATAATTTAATAAAGCCTCATAGGAAATATTTTACAGGTCTATGTACACAGGTTTAACTAGGTATCATTGTGTAGCTTGCAATTTTCACCAAATATTGTTTCTGAAATTTATCTGCATTCTAATTGCTGTAGCTTTAGTCCATTCATTTTTACTGGTATATTGTATTCCGTTGTATGATTGTAGTATGATTTAAACAGAATCATCTGTTGATGGACATTTCAATTGTTTTCAGATTTGTGCTGTTAAAAAGAATGGTGCACAAATATTAATTTTACCTGTTTTAAAACATACCAGTGGGATTATGCAGTATTCCTTTTTTTGTGCTTGGCTTCTTTTGTATGTGTGTGTTTTTTTTTGTTTGTTTGTTTGTTTTACACTTTGAAGACATTTTATTTTACTAATAATTTTTTTATTATTATACTTTAAGTTCTAGGGTACATGTGCACAACGTGCAGGTTTGTTACATATGTATACTTGTGCCATATTGGTGTGCTGCACCCATCAACTCGTCAGCACCCATCAACTCGTCATTTACTTCAAGTATAACTCCCAGTGCAATTCCTCCCCCCTCCCACCTCCCCATAATAGGCCCCGGTGTGTGATGTTCCCCTTCCCAAGTCCAAGTGATCTCATTGTTCAGTTCCCACCTATGAGTGAGAACATGAGGTGTTTGGTTTTCTGTTCTTGCGATAGTTTGCTGAGAATGATGGTTTCCAGCTGCATCCATGTCCCTACAAAGGACACAAACTCATCCTTTTTTATGGCTGCATAGTATTCCATGGTGTATATGTGCCACATTTTCTTAATCCAGTCTGTCACTGATGGACATTTGGGTTGATTCCAAGTCTTTGCTATTGTGAATAGTGCCGCAATGAACATATGTGTGCATGTGTCTTTAGAGCAGCATGATTTATAATCCTTTGGGTATATACCCAGTAATGGGATGGCTGGGTCATATGGTACTTCTAGTTCTAGATCCTTGAGGAATCGCCATACTGTTTTCCATAATGGTTGAACTAGTTTACAATTCCACCAACAGTGTAAACGTGTTCCTATTTCTCCACATCCTCTCCAGCACCTGTTGTTTCCTGACTTCTTAATGATTGCCATTCTAACTGGTGTGAGATGGTATCTCATTGTGGTTTTGATTTGCATTTCTCTGATGGCCAGTGATGATGAGCATTTTTTCATGTGTCTGTTGGCTGTATGAATGTCTTCTTTTGAGAAATGTCTGTTCATATCCTTTGCCCACTTTTTGATGGGGTTGTTTGTTTTTTTCTTGTAAATTTGTTTGAGGTCTTTGTAGGTTTTTTTTTTTTTTTTGAGATGGAGTCTCGCTTGGTCGCCCAGGCTGGAGTGCAGTGGCGCGATCTCGGCTCACTGCAAGCTCCGCCTCCCGGGTTCATGCCATTCTCCTGCCTCAACCTCCTGAGTAGCTGGGACTACAGGCGCCCACCACCGTGCCCAGCTAATTTTTTTTGTATTTCTAGTAGAGACAGGGTTTCACTGTGTTAGCCAGGATGGTCTCAATCTCCTGACCTCGTGATCCACCCTCCTCAGCCTCCCAAAGTGCTGGGACTACTAGTAGTTGTATATATTTATGGGGTACATGAGATGTTTTGATACAATTATGCAATGTGAAATAATCACATCACAGAACATGAAGTATCCATTCCCTCAAGCATTTATCCCTTGTGTTACAAACAATCCAATTATACTCTTTTAGTTATTTTAAAATGTATAATAAAATTACTATTGACTATAATCTCCCTGTTGTGCTATCAAATACTAGGTCTCATTCATTCTGACTACTTTTTGTGCCCATTAACCATCCCTCCTTCCCCTTCATCCTTCCACTACCTTCTCCAGCCTCTGGTAACCATCTTTGTACTCTCTAGTTGTGTGAGTTCAACTTTCTTTTGCTCAACATAATGTCTGTAACACTTAAGAAACATATCAACCAAGTGCAATATGGGGACCTTGTTTGGACCATAATTGGAACAAACCAACTGTACAAAAAGCATTTTTGCAACAATTGATATTGATATTTGATATTAATGAGTTACTATCAAATTTTTTCTAGGTGTGACAATGGTATTGTGCTTATGTTAAAAAGAGCTCTCATCTTTTAGAAATTCATACTGAAATACTTATGGCTGAAAATATGTTATTTGCTTCAAAATGGTGGAGGTGGAAAAATGTGGAGTATACGACTATGAATTGATAATTCTTGGAATTAGGTGATGAGAAATGGGTGTTTAATAGACTATTTTCTCTACTTTTGTATATATTTGAAATTTTTCATAGTAAAAAGGTTTTTAAAGAAGAGTGGTGCAGAGGTCATTTTGTACAAATCTTGTATACATCTGCCATCTATCTATCTGTCTATCTATCTGTCTATCTATCTATCTATCTATCTATCTATCTATCTATCTATCTATGGGTCCATTTGAGGTGTTATCAAATAGGCACAGTCTGCTAGATATGACCAAAATGTTCTGCAAAGTCTATATGTATGCCAGGTCACAATCCAACCAATTGTGTATGGAAGGTCTCATTGGTACTACCTTGTTCATCTAAAGAGGAGGTTGAGTGCATGGTTACAAACACGGGCCTTTTAGTCAAGCACATGGGGATTGAGATAGCAGTTCTTTCTCTTAGAAGCTGTGTGACCCTGGAACCCATACTTAACCTCTCTGAAACTCAGTCTTATAATCTGTAAAAGGAAATCCTGATACCAAATAGAATATCTAGAACATATAGAAAGACAGCATTTGTCTATTTCCTTACCATTCTATCTTTATTAAAGAGAGATTTTATTTTTAACCTCAAGATCATCGCTATGTCTTAGCATTCAGGGAATGTTAAAAGGAGAAGAAAAAGTAAACCCGCTCGTGTACTTATGTAACAGATTCAAGGCCATTTCTGTGAGAAAGAATGTTATAGAATGAGTTGTTTGATAAAAACGGGTGGGAAAAAAGTGCACACTTTCCTATTGAATGGTTGTACCTTCCCTGTGGTCTTTGTGGTTTTGTGGGTCCAATAGTTTCAATTTAGGTTTCCCATGATTTGAGAGTCTGAGATCTTCTTGGAGCTCCAGAAACACTAGGCATTTGGTGACTGTGGGTCTGCAGGGAGGGACACTGGAACAAGAATCAGGAGCTCTGCCTGAATTTCAGTGCCCGAGCCTTCACTGTTGACAGGATGTCAGGTGAGTCATTTCCTCTCTCCTCTCCTCAGCTACCAAAGAGGATAACATCAGGGAGCCAAGTCAATGGAAGTCTGGTACCTACATTGAGGATTTACTATGTTCCAAGCACTGTACCATTTGCATTATTTGCATTTCTCTCTTTTAGTCAAGTACTTTTATTCAAGTGACCTTCATGAAGCAAAGTCCATTATCCCAGAGAACAATATTGGGAATCTAATTTAGATGTGAGGCGGGGCACAGAAATCCCTTGTGAGAAATTACCTTTAAATGGCAGCCTGAAGTGTGAATAGGAGAAAGCTAGGGTGGGAGAGACTCCCAGGCAGTGGGAGCAGCATGTACAAAGGCCCTGAGGTGGGAAGTAGCTTGGCCCATTTGGGCTGGGGGGAGGCCAGTGTAGCAGAGTGAGTGTGAGAGGGGAGTGGCCTTAGATGAGGGTAGTAAGGAACACTGGGCAGAGTGAACAGGTCTCTGCAGGCTATATAATACAGAGTCCACATTTTACCTGCTGAGTTCTGGCAAGGCACTGGAGAGTTGTAAACACATGTGATCCCATTTGCTTTTGGCAGCCTGAAAGGTGTTGGACGCTGAGGGTAAAAATACTGCTCTCAGAGTCGAACGAAGCAGAGCAGCCATGAGGACTAACCCTGTGGATGGAGCCTCTGCTGCTGAAGTGACAGAAGTCTGTCCTGTTTACTGTGGAAACCTAACATTGGGCTGGTGACAGTGGTAATGAGGACATGTGACAGGACATGGAGCTGGCCGGTGGGACTCTCCTAATTCCTCTACTCCAGTGAACGCGTTGCCCGAGGTGAAGAGGGTTGGAGGACAGTTGGTCCCTCACAGAATTTAGGTCTGGCTCTAGACCATGTTAAGAGAGGACAAAGGTCACTGAGACACATGGTTCCACTTCCTTCACATAGGTCTTTTAAAATGTATATATGTATATATTTTGAAACAGGGTCTCACTCTGTCCCCCAGGCTGGAGTGCAGTGACGATCATAGCTCCAGCTCCTAGACTTGAGCAATCCTCCCACCTCAGCCTCCAGTGTAGCTGGGACCACAAGTGCATGCCACCATGCCCAACTAATTTCTTTTTTATTTTTTTGTAGAGACAAGGTCTCACTATGTTGCCCTGGCTTGTCTTGAACTCCTGGGCTAAAGTGATTCTTCCGCCGCAGCCTCCCCAGGTGCTGGGATTACAGGCTTGAAACCACCACACCTGGCCCCTTGTATAGAATTTTTAAAAGCGGAAACACCTAGAAATTCTTCTGTTTGTGACAAAAGGCCCATATTCTTCCATTACATTTTCCCTATTATAATCATATCCAGCCACAATTCTTGATCCTTCTGATATTGTTTAAAAGATATTATTGTTCACCAGAGCATAACCATTTCCCTTAATGAATTATAATTCAGAAGGAGCATAGATCACATTTATTTAAACTTTTAGCTGTATCCTACTGAACATAATTTATTTTTGTGGTTTTACATCATAAATCATATGGAACTACTTATCATTCCTAAATTAATTTTAATGGAACAAAGAGACAAGTGTGTTTTAAGTGTATATTGGAAATCACTTTTATTCTCCTCTGTACCCTTACTGCTTATCAGAATATCTTCCATAAATACCGATTCGTAATAGATTATAAATATTTTACATGTCGTTTAAAATGTCCCCACAGCTAGACAAAGTGAAATTCTGTTTCCTGACCAACATTCCCCCATCTTACTCTCTAAAGGTAACAACTGCTACACTGATTTATTTATTTTAAGATACCAAATTGCAATCACAAAATAACACTGATGTGCTAGTTGTGTTCTTCACATAACAAGGAGCACACTTTTAAAAATCATTTTCATTAAGCTATTATTTAGATAAAGTAAAATTCACTGTCTTTAATGCACAGTTCTTCAAGTCTTGAAAAGTGCATACAGTTGTGCAAGTATTACCACAATCAAGCTGTACAACAGTTGCATCACTCCAAAAAGGGGCATCTTGTGCCCCTTTGCAGTCAGCCTGTTCTCCACACCCCAACCCTGGCAATGAACTATTTGTTTTCTGACCCTCCAATTTTGATAGCTGTAGGTTTTCATTTTGCATTTTCATTTTAATTCTGTTCTATGTATTTTTTATTTCCCTTGAGGTTTCCTCTTTGACTCATGAATTAACTAGATATGCGTTTAATTTCCAAGTTCCTGGCAACTTTTCTGTTGTCTTTTGTTATTAATTTCTAGTTTTATTCACTATTGTGAGATAACACATTCTATTCAGTTTCAATTTGTTAAAGTTGGTTTTATGATCTAAGATGTAGTTTGTCTTGCTGAGTGTTTCATGTGCACTTGGAAAGAGTGTGTGTTCTGCTGTTTTGGGGTGGAGTGTTCAGTAAATGTTAATTAGATGCAGTTGGTTGATGGTGTTGTTCAGTTCATCTATAACTTTACTGATTTTTGGTTTACCAATTCTATCTATTACTGAGAGAAGAGTGTTGAAGACCCCCCATTATAATTTGTCTATTTCTCTTTCAGTTCCATCAGTTTTTGCTTCATGCATTTTGAGGCTCTGTGTGTATGTGTGTGTGTGTGTGTGTATATATATATATATATGCATATCTATATATATGCACTTAGAATTGTTATATATTCTTGCTTAATTGGACTTTTCATCCCTAGTAATTTTGTTTATTTTCAAGTCTACTTTGTTTGATAATATAGATGCACCAGCTTCTTTTTGATCAATGTTTGCATGGTATTTCTTCAATCATTCTATTACTTTTAAACTATCAATATCATTTATATTTGAAGTGAGTTTCTTGTAGACAGTGTATAGTTGGGCTGTTTTTATTTTTGTTGTTTTTAAAAAATCCATTCTGATAACCTCATCTAATATGTGTTTATACCATTAACATTTAATGTAATTATTGATATGTTTCCATTTAGGTCTACTACTTTATATCCCCTCTGATTTTCATTACCTTGTTTCCTCTTTCTTGGATTCCTTTGGTTTATTTGAACACTTTTTAGTACCCCATTTCAATTTTTCTATGGTAATTTTGAATATATCTCTTTGCATAACATTTTTGTGGTCACTCTATAAATTACAATCTACCTACTTAACTTTTTACAGCCTATTTAGAATTATTGTTTTACCACTTCAATTAATATATAGAAACCTCACCTTAAAAGGTCCCCTTACCATCCCTGCTTTATGCTATAGTTTCCTTATATATTATATCTATGTTGAAAGATACATAAATATCTATTATATATAAATTATTTAGAGCCCCATCAGTCAATATTATATTTTGTTGTGGTTTTCCAACATTTTTCATGCTTTTGGAAACTTATTCAGCTATATATTCATATTTACTTCCTCCTTAGAATTCCTTAGAGTCCCAAATTGGGGCAGGAATTAGCAAGAATGAGAAATTTGCCATTCAGTGTTTAAAAATTGTCAATAATATTATAATTTAAAAGCAATATAAGTCATTAATAGAAATTTAGGCAGTATCCTGGGCAGCATCAAATGCCAGTGCCCACAAAGATTAGATAGAGTATTCAGAGCCCTGGCAATTTCAGGACACAATGGGAAAAGCTTTAGAATAATTCAAGGTTCCACTACTGAGCAGGCATTTAAAGCAGTTTCCCTGAAGTACTTAACCTGCCCTTTCTATACACTGATCTGAATTATAGAATTAAATAGGTAACTTGAATAAGTGTTAAGATTAAATAATATATATACATTTTATAATTTATAAAATTTAGAGTACCACTTATTTGCATTACTTTTGTAAACATTAATTTTCTACTATCAAGATCATTTTTTCTCAGAGGAAATATCAGTTTTTCTGACTGAGCACTTTCTGTCTACCGCCTTAAAAACCAGTCAATTCAAAAAATCACCATATCCTGGTCTCTTAGCTCCAGGGGCAGGATTTCATTTATATTGTCATCATCATCATCACCACCACCACCACCATCAACCCCCGAAAGAGGTTGCTGAATGTGTATCCATGAGGAAGTATAAAATAATCAGTCCCTAAGTTTCTGTAGCCAATCATCTACATAAAAGGGTGTTACGTATGTGAAGTGTTTGTCAATGTTCTTTCATTATTACTTCCCCCTAACTCCAGGAGACTTTTCAAACATTTTTTTCCTAATCACCCCCTCTCAACTTCAGAAGGTGAGATTTTTAATACCACAGATGTAGTGTATATCTGTTTATGTACTGTAGTCCTTTGGAGGGTTAAAGATTATTGTAATATCTACGAAAACCCTACCCCCAAAATCTAATTTTTGGCCCCTTGGGCATAATGCCACATATATTGAGAACGCATGGTATATTGTGATTAGGACAAAATTTGGAACCCTATTCCTCCTCCATCCACCTCTTGGTCCATACTAGAAAATATATCATGACCAGATGCTCAGCCTCAATAGACCATCCACAGAGCTACCTCAAGTGTTGATATGGAGCAGTGCTCAGGTCCCTACACCTGGAGGAGACTGTAGACCTCTAACCTCATCCCTGTCTGGAAGCAGTTTCCCTTCCTTACTCTCACTGTGTCTTCAGAGGTCCTCTCTTCCCTACCAGCTAAAAAACAGCCCAATCATTTCTATAAATTTAAGTTTTCATAAAGGATGGAAGAAACATGGATTTCAAATAGCTTCTGCTTCCATCTCTGCCATAAACTTCCCTTGAGGCAAGGGGAAGGGGCACTCCCTGATGCAAGGAGGATAAACACAGGGAGAATAGAGATTAACCACCTCAACAGTACGTGTCCTGATATATTTGCTAAAGCTATGCAATTAGCCAGTAAAGGGACTCAGGCTGCCAGGTTCTATCTCTGGCTCTGGCAGAGGACTGATGAGAAACCTCTTTGCCATCTAGCTCTGTGGTTAGGAGCATATGCTTTGGAGTCACAGACATCCATGAAGAGAGGATACTGACACCTCACTAGCAAGGCTGTCATGAGATTAAATCCAGACACTAACATGAAGAACCTGAAGCTGGATCCTCTAAACACTCTGCTCCATAAATATCTGTCTTTCCTCCCTGGAACAGGGAACTCATGTGGCTCCTGAACTGCCCCCTCAGCCAGGACTCCTTAACTAGATTGCAGGTCAGAATCCCAGTGGTATCCTTTTCTAAACCCTCAGTTGAATGTCACTTGTTGGTGGCAACAGGACTTCTGTATCAAAAGACATTCAAATTATTAATCCATAATAATATGGGCCTCAGAAAATTGATATGCCCATTTGATACCAACACTGTATGTGATTGTTTCCCCTTCATACCATCAGCACCAGGTATTTTCTTTATTGCCAATGTAATCTGCTCATTTTTTCCAGATCTGCCCCATTGCATGGGTCATCCCAGAGGGTCGTTAAGCTTATGGATTAACAGTCTCCTCCCCTAGAGCTGCCAGATTTAACAAATAAGCATACATCCAGGGCACCCAGTTATATTTGAATTTCAGACAAACAAAACAATATTGCATCAGACTAAAAATTATTTGTTGTTTATCCGAAATTCAAATTTAACTGGCTTATAATAAATTCAATCTGGCAACCATACACATGGAGGACTCTGTGAAGTAGAACCAAAGAGCTCCAGTCAACAGCCCCCACTGAGCTCCCAGCACACACCTGCGCCAGTTGTCATTCATATGAGTTAGCACTCTCAGATATCCCAGCCAAGTGTAGCCTCCATGACCATAGCCCAGGTGACAGACACCACATGGAGCAAAAAACAACCAGCAGAACTCAGTCAACACACAGAATCCTGAGAGATAAAAAGCAACTATTGTTTTGGGGTGTTTTGTTAAGCAGAAATGGATATTCAAAACATGTCATTTGAGTGTACTCTTTCTATCATTGGATAATATAGGTATTCCCTTATTCTAGAAGCCTTAGTAGGACTTTGTTATAATTTTTCTGATGTATGATTTTCTTTCTACTCTTGGAATTTAGAAATTAATTGCAATCCTTTTCCATAAGGTGAGCCTCCACTGTAATCATGCTTGTTAAGGGAGTAAGAAAGTGTTGTTATGAATGGCTCTACAGGCCACATGGAAAACCATATCCTCAGAAGTTTGCTTGGTGAGTATACAATCAGAACAGAGAGGTATTTATTCACCTTGAGAAGTGTTCCTCAAAGAAGGTGTCCTGGAATATTTTCTCCTGCTATAGAGACAACCTTTACCAAGGAAGTCACTTTCCTTGAGCACACAAAGACAGGACTCCTTCAGCAGATATCAGATGGAATGTGCATTTTAGTTCTTGACATTTGTGGCTGTCTCAGCGTAGCCCTGCTGGGTGGATAAGTCTGTCCAATTCTGTAGTCCATTAATAGGAAGCCCACGTGCCAGCACATCTAAAACACATTCTCCAATCTCACCTTTATAGGGAGTAAAGTTGGTGTACTATTCTCCTTATGCTTTTGCCATAACTCTTAGTTGGTTTAGAGCTCAAACTTGGAGTGGGAGTTATTTTGGAGGCCACTTAAAGACCCAAGCATTTTGGAGCAAGATCATAGAAACAGTTGGGAAGCCAGTGAGACCCAGAAAATGGAAAAAGAGCTTTGAGCCTACTGGAATACCCATTCCTGAGGACAGAGCAGAACACATTTTCAGAAAGTTAGTACATAATATTGTACATGTTTATGGGGTACATGTGATATTTTGTTACATGCATAGAATGTGTAATGATCAAGTCAGGATATTTAGGGTATCCATCACCTCGAGTGTTTATCATTTCTGTATGTTGGGAACATTTCAAGTCCTTTCTTCTAGCTATGTTGAAATATTTAATACATTATTGTTAACTATAGTCACCCTTCTCTGCTATAGAACATTAGAACTTATTACTTTCGTACCAAGAGTTTTAAAGGGAAAGGGCCTTGGCTGTGCAACCCATGGTTCTCCTTCTCAACTTGCTAATCAGGTAACTGATTCCTGTGACAGAGGAGTGAGTGTGCAGAGAGGATGGAATTGTTTTTGTCATGGATGCCCCACCACATGGATGAAAATATCAGAAATGGAGGATAAGAATCCCCCAGGATAACTCAATACCGATGGTCCCTGACTTATGATGGTTCAACTTACGATTTTTCCACTTTATAATAGGTTTAGTGATGTATTAAATGCATTTTTGAATTATGATATTTTCAACCTAAAGATAGGATTGTCAGGACATAGCCCCATCCTAAGTTGAAGAGCATCTGTATATGATTCAATTGAATAAGTTTCTGCTTACTAAGTAAGTATAATATTCTTGTCCTGATGCCTTGAAATAACTCTGAGATTCCTTAAATGACATATTTTGGTGTCTCTAGGTCATTCAGTTGCATGATTATAGGCAGTCTCTTAGTTTTCTGCCACAGATGACGGCTTAGCATGATATGTGAGTTGTACATGTTCCCCCTCAGAGGGCTATCTCATCACCAAGAGCTTTAGGATAGCTCCCTGGGTCTCTGTGTACTGATGATACTCCTCTACTGTCACTTTTAAGCAAATAAAATTCCTGACAACAGAGTCATGCTTTGTTTCCACAACCTGCAAAATTCTTCCAATTGCCTGGGTCCCAGCCTAGTTCCTCTAATTATTACTATTAAGTTTTCTCAGGTGGTGGCCTGAAGAGTGAAGGTATTTCACTTCCAGGGAAAGGTGAAGGCTTGAACGGGAGGGTCGTGCAGAAGCATTTTCGGTGTGGAGGACAAGCCTGCACATCGCGGTTACCATAGTAACCTGACGTCATTTTGGTGACTGTGACAACCATGACGACTTTTTAATGGAGACTGACTTGGCCTGTTGAGGAGAGCAGGGTTTCGTCTTCAGGTGTTTAGACTCAACTGTGGCTGTGGGTACTCTGCGATGTAGAGAGAGGAAGAGATCTCATATCCAAGTTTCCTTGTTCCCGCTTTAGGACAAGTTGCCCTCGCTGTCTGATGAGGCAGGGAGAAGTAGGACTCTCTTGGCCCCAATGAATGTGGTGTCCTGCTCCAGGGGTGTCCCGGAGCTACTTTCCAAGTAAAGGCAAGGTGCCAAAAAATGAGACAGGTAAACACTGTCTCTGAGCCTAGGGTCTTCCTCTGTGAAATGGGGATAAAAATGCTCACCCACAGGATTGCTGGAACCGTCAGTGATACAGGTGCAAACCGGTAGGTAGCCCTGTGGTTACTGCAGGATGGTGAATGTCTGTATGAATTCAGGCCTCTTATTCCTTTTCAAATTTGTTGTTGGGAGATAGATGGGAAAAAGAGAAGAAAAAGGCCCTGGTGAGAAACCCATTGTATCTCTGGTTGTTATGATCACTACCCAATTGTATCATTGTCATTCATCACTGACTCAGTGCCTAGCATTAAGCTAGGCACATAGTTACTCCGAGAAAGCACAGTGATTGCTGGATTCTCTCTGTCCCTGTGCAGCTCTTCATCAGGTGACTGAGCTCATATCAAGTGTCTGAAGAAGGTAGGTTTTGAGGATCTGGGTCATGATGGTTGCTGAAGCTTCTATTCCAGATTTGAAGGGCAGCAGTACTAAGGAGACCCCCAACTCTTCCTTCCCTGGTGGGATATGACACCTGGCTCAAGTGAGCTCATAGATCTGGGCAGAAGCATGTTGTGGAATAGCCCTGTGAGGTATATAAAATAGCCTACAAGCAGATAAACTCCTTTCATCTCATCATTGGAGAAGAGGTTTAGCAGGTGGAATTTCCTTCCATCAGCAGTTATGTGCTTTGTGGTAGCTTTTGAGGCCCATGTTAAAGATGCCTTTCATTGTCACAAAGCAATGAATAGTTCATTTGGGGAAGCAACTTGATGTTTAACATGTATGTGCAATAAATTTACATATATTTTTCTGTCTATATAAATAATCATCAGTGATTCCTATGTATCTCTCAAATGGATATGGAAATATGCAGTCGTTAGGTCTTTCTAGCATTTTGAGATTGTAATATAAATTATATGAATTATTTCCTGGTGACCATGGTATTTTTCCATCCTATAATAATTTTTAAGCCAGAGATTTTGCAAGTGTTAGTTAAAATGTCAGTTACTATACCTTAATAGTTTCAGAAATAAGAATTACCCCAGAATTCACTCTATTATAATGATACTAAGACATGTTCCCTAAAATAAACAGTTACTCTTAAGTATCATCATCATTATTTTCTTAGAATGTAATATTTTTATTTTTGTACTTCAAAAATAAATGAACATCCACTTTTCCAAAAATATTTAAACATTGCAAGTGATTATTATGGTTATACGTAGTGCAGAACGATTGGATCAGACATAGTAAGGATCCATTAATATAATAAGAGTGTACTAGTGGGAATCTTTTGGCTCATTGATTTAATTGCATCAAAAACGTATTATTATACAAATGTATTTCAAATACTTTCTTTGAGCCACATTGACATACAATATACTGTACATGTTTAAAATATATGGTTTAATAAGTTTTAACATATGTATGCTCTGGTGAATCCAATATTATAGTCAAGATGATGAACATATTCATCACCTCAAAAAGCTTCCTTATGCCCCTTTGTAATCCTCTCCATCTATCTGTCTCTAGCTTCCCTCTGCATGCCAACCTGTCCCATTCCCGGACAATCACTGGTCTCCTCTTACCATAGATTAGTTTTTGTTTCTTGCCCTTTTAAGTAAATGGAATCATAGGATGCTTATTCTCTTTTTTCTGACCTAATTCATTTGTTAACCCCCCAAAAAAGTGACTGAGGCAAGCGTCTCAATCACTAGAGGTTTATTGAGCCAAAGTTTGAGGACATGCCTGGGAAAATTGCAAGTCACAGGAGCATCCCTGACTTGTGCTTTACAAAGAGGGTTTTGGGAACTCAGTATTTAAGGGCAGAGAGCAAGAGGGAAAAAGGGAGGGAGGGTAGGCAGTGAGGCAAATGGTTACATTCTTCTGAGGCACTAATTAGCACTCAGTAAATCTGAGTTTTACATAATATAAGATTTGAAAAGAGAGAGGAAAGAGTCAATTATATATTCATTTCAAAGTAGGTGGAAGAGTGATTGATCTTGTCTTTGTTCTGGAAAGGTAAGCTTGTAACTGACACTGTCAGTGTAAGATTTAACAGAACTCAGTTTTAGGAGTTAAACTTTGGTTGCAGACCTAAGGTTACAATTGGCATGTGTTGGTTTTATAGGGGGATATGTATCCTGAAAGATTTAGGGGCTAGCAAGGAATTTCCTTGTGAGCAACATTTGAGGAAGGTCATCTGGGAAGGTATAATGCTTTTTACTGTTGTGGGAATCTGGTTTATGTATTATGCTATGACACAGGGTTGTGAAATTACAGCTATCTGGGGACAAAGGTTCGTAACGTTGCACAATTCATTTCCCAGGCTTAACTTTTCCCTTGGTGTGATGAATTTGGGGATCCTGAAATTTCATGTTATTTTACATATTTGACCTAATTATTTTTAGATTTATCCATATTGTTGTATGTATGAATAGTTCCAAATTTGTTCATTTATGCTTTGGATGTTGCTATTTGTGTCATATCTAAGAAATCTTCACTTAAGCTAAGATCGCAACAATTTTCTCTTATGTTTTCTTCTTGAAAATTTGTAGTTCTGACTTTTAAATTTAAATCTTCTTTTAAGATCCACTTTGAGTTTTTTTATGATGTGATATATAGATAAAAGTTTTTTTTGTTATCTACCTGTTCCAGCACAAGTTGTTGAAAGGTTGATCTTTTCTGCACTGAATTGTCTGCATTGTTGTCAAAAATCAGTTGTCCTTATATTTGTGGGTCTATTTCTGGACTCTATACTTTGTTCCTTTGATATACATTTCTTCCTTGAAGGCAATAATGCACAGTTTTTGGTTAATGTAAGTTTTTAATGAAACATAAATTAGGTAGTGTTTGTCCTCCAACTTCGTTATTTTACAAAGTTGTTTCTCATAGTTTAGGGTCATTTGCATTTCCACATGATTTCTGGAATAAGTTTATTGATTTCTTCTTAAAAATATATGCTAACATTTCTATTGGAGTTGCATAGAATCTATACATCAGTTTGAGGAGAGTAGATATCTTAACAATACTGAGGGTTCTGACTCATGATGATGGCATTTCTCTTCATTTATTTAGGTCTTCTTTAACTTCTCTCAGCAATGTTTTGTGGTGTTCAATGTACAGGCCTTGCACACATGTGGACAGATTATCCTCATGTATTTCATACTTTTTGATGCTATTATAAATGGCAGTATTTCTCTTTTTAGGCTAGAGTGCAGTGGTATGATCACAACTCACTATAGCTTCGGGCTTCTGGGCTCAAGTGATCCACCCGTCTCAAACTACCGAGCAGGTGGGACCACAAGTGTGTGCCACCATGCCTGACTAATTAAAAAATCAAAAAAAATTTTTAATAGAGGTAGGGTCTTGCTTTGTTGCCCAGGCTGGTCCCAAACTCCTTGTCCCAAACTATCCTCCCACCTTGGCCTCCCAAAGTGCTGAGATTACAGGCATGGGCCACCATGCCTGGCCTAATGGCAGTATTTTCAATTGCAATTTCAATGTATTATATTTTTACTGAATCATCAGAAGCTGAGTGTTTAACAGTAGCTGCTGGGGAACCTTTTTGATTGAAAGCACAGGCTACTCTAGGGTAGAAAAGATGCTTAATACTTAATGTCTGTATTAGTCAAGGTTCTACAGAGAAACAGAAACAATAAGATATCTATATATCCATATATCTTTATATAAAGATTATTTTAAGGAACTGGCGTCTGTGATTCTGGACGCTTGGTGAGTCCAAAATTTGATGGGGGAGGCCAGCAGGCTTCAGACTCAGGAAAGAGTTGAAATTAAAGTCCAAAGGCAGTGTACTGATAAACTAGGAAGAGCCAATATTACAGATGAAATCTGAAGAGTGAGCTGGCAGAATTCCCTCTTCTTTGGAGGATATCAGCTTTTTATTCTATTTAGGACTCCGGCTGACTGGATGAGACCCACCCACACTGGGGAGGGCAATCTGCTTTACTTAGTCTGCCAATTTAAATGTAAATTTCATCCAAAAACACCCTCACGGAAACATCCAAAATAACGTTTGACCAAATATCTGGGCACTGTGACCCAGCCAAGTTGACACATAAAATTAGTCATCACAACATACATTTGCCAGTATTTCCACTATCAGCTTTTATAAGTCATTGGTAATATACTGAAACCAGGGAGAAAAATGTCGCTAAGACATTTTTCTAAAGGTCATCTCCAGAGAAATGAATTACTAAAATAAAATAGTTTTGTAGCTCTTGACTTTCTGTGTGTGGGTAGATTTTAATTGTGGAGTTTTCTTTTTATACTTCCAAACAAATCTACCTTGATGAATTCTTGGATTCTTGGGCGATGAGAAAAAGAGGGACAGAGCATGTATGTATGTGGGTATCTAGGTATGTACGAAGGTGTATATTGCTGAAGCTGCCAGGAATGTTTATTGTGAGAAAAAATTGAGGTTAATTACTGTGCATCATGTCAGTCCTATTCAGTTCTTAGCACATGTTAGGAATAAGATCGAGGAGGTGGTTGGTTTTTTGTTTTGTTTTGTTTTTTCCTCCCAGCTTTCCTTGGCTAGCATGGTTACCATGGTGACTCAGTAATTGCTATGGGTTTTGGTGCAGAATGAAAATCTATTTATGATTCTTGCTTGAATCATTTACTACTGTGATAGTTGTCAGGGTTGCTTTTATAATTCTGTCACTTTGTTTAGATTTATTAATTGACATTTGACTGTTGGATAGAGCTATGTGTATGTGTGTGTGTATGTGTGTGTGTGTATATATACATATATATATATATATATCTATATATATATATATATCTATATATATATATATATATTTTTTTTTTTTTTTTTTTTTTTTTTTTTTTTTTTTTTGAGACAGAGTTTCGCTCTTGTCGCCCGGGCTGGAGGGCAATGGTGCGATATTGGCTCACTGCAACCTCCGCCTCCTGTGTTCAAATTATTCTCCTGCCTCAGCCTCCTGAGTAGCTGGGATTACAGGCACCCGCCACCATGCCTGGCGAATTTTTGTGTGTTTAGTAGAGATGGGGTTTCCCCATGTTGGCCAGGCTGGTCTCGAACTCCTGACCACAGGTGATCCACCTGTCTTGGCTTCCCAAAGTGCTGAGATTACAGGTGTGAACTACCGTACCCAGCTGTTTATTTATATTACTGTGATTCATAGATTCCTGGTTTGCTCAAAGATATAGCATTTGTTATTATCAATATTTATTTGATGCTCAAATTATTCCAGAATTGGCCAGTGGAAGCCCCTCAAGTTGACCTCAGTCCATTTGATGCCTTCCTAGAATTCCTGGAGCATGCAGTTTGCTCTTTGAGCCTATCTCCCCGTAGGTAAAAAGGACGTAAGCTTATCTCCCCATAGGTAAAAAGGATGCCAACCTCAGATGGCATGCTCTGATGATTTGAAGAGTGAAAGTCTAAAAATTACAACCTACCACATGTGTAGCATCTAGTAGGCCTTAAACAAATTTTAGCTGTCCATTCCCACTTGCCTTCATTCTGTCATTGTAATGCTACTGACATTAACATAGTAGCACAGTGGCTCGTGCCTGTAATCCCAGCACTTTGGGAGGCTGAGATGGGCGGATCACTTGAGGTCACGAGTTCGAGACCAGCCTGACCAACATGATGAAACCCCATCTCTACTAAAAATACAACAACAACAACAAAACCCAATTAACCAGACATGGTGGTGCACTGCTGTAATCCAAGCTACTTGGAAGGCTGAGGTGGGAAGATTGCTTGAACCTGGGAGGCAGGTGTTACAGTGAGCCAGTATCATGCCACTACACTCCAGCCTAGCTGACAGAGTGAGACTCTCAAAAACAAAAACAAAAACATAATAGCATGATTACCAGAGAGAATATTTGGAAATGTAACACCAACCAGTGATAATATTATTAAACTTTATTTTTAAAAAAATATTTCATTAACAAAGATTCTATATATTTAAGTTGTACAATGTGATGATTTGACACACCTATACATTATGTAATGATTATCACAATCAAATTATAACACATCTATCACCACTCATGCTTTATTCTAGATTCCCAGAACTTGTTCATCTTAAAACTGAAAATTTATGCCCTTTGATTAACACCTTCCCATTTCCCTGACTTTCTAGCCTCTGTAACCACTGCTCTATTCAGCTTCTATGAGTTTGACCTTTTAAGATTTTACATATAAGTGAGATCATGCAATATTTTTCTTTCTGTGTCTGACTTATTTCACTGCTAATGTCTTCTAGGTTCATTCATGTTGTCACAAATGGCAGTATTTCCTTCTTGTTTATGGCCGAATAATAGATATATATTATTATATATTATATATATTATATATTTTATATATATATACACACACACACACCACATTTTTTATATTCATTCATTCACCGATAAACAGTCAGGTTTATTCCATATTTTGGCTATTTTGAGTAATGCTGTAATGAACATGGGAATGCAGATATTCCTTCAAGATACTGATTTCATTTCCTTTGAATATATACCTTGAAATGGGATTGCTGTATTGTGTGGTAGTTCAATTTTTAATTTTTTGAAGAATCTCCATACTGTTTTCCATAATGGCTGTACCAAGTTACTTTCCCAGCAACAGTGTACAAAAGTTCCCTCTTCTTTACATACTTGGTAACACTTGTTACCTCGTCTTTTTGATAATAGCCATCCTTACAGCTGTGAGGTGATATCTCATTGTGATTTTGATTTGTATTTCTTTATGATTAGTGATATTGTGCACCTTTTCATACACTATACCTGTTGGCCATTTCTTTGGAAAATACCAATTCAGGTCCTTTGCTATTTTTTATTGAGTTGTTTGGGTTTTTTTCCTGTTGCATGGTGTGAGTTCCTTTCATGTTTTGAGTATTAACTCTTTATCAGTTATGTGGTTTGCATATATTCTCTCTCATTCCATAGGTTGTCTTTTCATTTTGTTGTCTCCTTTGCCATGCAGAAATTTTTTAGTTTGATGTAATTCTACTTGTTTATTTTTGCTTTAGTTGCCTATGCTTTTGGAGTCATATAAAAAAAAATTGCCAAGACCCATGTCAAGGACCCATGTCTCTGTTTTCCCAATGTCATCTTCTGGGAGGTTTACGGATTCAGATTTTATGTTTAAGTCTTTAATGCATTTGAATTAATTTTTGAATATGGTGTAAAACAATGGTCCAATTTCATTTTTTTTTTGCATGTGGATATTCAGTTTTCCCAACACTATTTATTGAAGACACATTCCTTTTGTCATTGTGTATTCTTGGTGCTTTTGTCAAAGATCAGTTGACCCTGTATGTGTGAACTTATTTCTCGGCTCTACTGTGTTCTATTAGTCTATGTGACTGTTTGTATTATGCCAGTACCATGCTGTTTTGATTACTATATCTTTGTAATATAGATTGCAATCAGGGGAATGTGATGCTTCCTGCTTTGTTTTTCTTTCTCAAGGTTGCTTTGGCTATTCAGGGTCTTTTGTGGTTTCTTATAAATTTTAGGATTGTATTTTCTTTTCCTATGAAAAATGTCATGGGATTTTTGATAGGGATTGCATCACCTCCTTGGTTAAATTTATCCAATGTGAAATAGATCTTTCACCTCCTTGGTTAAATTTAATCCTAAGTATTCTATTCTTTCTAATTCTATTGTAAATGGGATTGACTTCTTTTTCACATGGTTTGTTGTTAGAGTGTAGAAACACAACTGATTTTTGTATGTTCATTTTGTATCCACAGTTTTACTAAATTCGTTCATCAATTCCAGCAGTTTTTGGTGGAGTCTTTAGGGTTTTATATGTAGAAGATCATGTCATGTGCAAACAGATACTTTAACTTATTCCTTTCTGATTTAGATGCTTTTCATTTCATTCTCTTGCCTAACTTCTGGCTAGGACGTCCAGTGTTAAGTTGAATAGAAGTGGTGAGAGTGGGCATCCTTACCTTGTTACTGATCTTAGAGGAAGCTTTCAGCTTTTCACCATTGAATATAATGTTAGCTGTGGTCTTGTCATATATGGGTTTTGTGTGTGTATGTTGAGGCTCATTTCTTATATACCTAATTTGTTGAGAGTTTTTATCCTGAAAGGATGTTGAATTTTGCTGAATGCCTGTTATTGATCTATTGAGATGAACATATGGTTTTTGTTGTTCATTCCATTAATGTCATTTACAGATTTGGATATATTGAGCCACCCTTGCATCCCAGATATGAATCCCACGTGATTGTGTTGAATGATCTTTTTAATGTGCTATTTAATTTGGTTTGCCAGTATTTTGTTGAGGATATTTGCATCTATGTTCATCAAGAATATTGGCCTGCAATTTTCTTTTCTTGTAGTGTCCTTGTCTGGCTTTGTTACTAAGGTAATACTGGCCTTGTAAAATGAATTTGGAAGTGTTCCCTCCTCTTTAATTTTTGGGAAGAGTTTGAGAAGAATTGGTATTAGTTCTTTAAAAGTTTGGTAAAAATTAGCAGTGAACCATCAGGTCCTGGGTGTTCTTTGATGGGATACTTTTATTACTGATTCAATCCCCTTGTTGATCAGTTCATATTTTCATATTTTCTACTTTTTCATAGTTTAGTCTTGGTAGGATGTATGCATCTAGGAATTTATCCACTTCTTCTAGGTTACCCAATTTGTTGCCATATAGCTGTTCACTTCTCTTCACACTGTTCTTCTTTTTTGAGGTAGTCTCTTATCAGCCTTTGTATTTCTGTGATGTCAGTTGTAATATCTCCTCTTTCATTTCTGATATATATATATATATATGTTTTTTTTTTTTTGTTTTTTTTTTTGAGACAGAGTCTTGCTCTGTACCCGGGCTGGAGTGCAATGGCGCGATCTCGGCTCACTGCAATCTCCACCTCCCGGGTTCAAGTGATTCTCATGCCTCAGCCTCTCAAGTAGCCTCTGAAGGGATTACAGGCATGCACCATCACGCCCAGCTAATTTTTATATTTTTTGTGGAGACGGGGTTTTGCCATGTTGACCAGGCTGATCTTGAACTCATGGCCTCAAGCTATATGCCCGCCTCAGCCTCCCTAAGTTCTGGGATTACAGGCATGAGCCACCACGCCAGGCCTACTTCTGATTTTATTTATCTCAGTCATCTGTCTTTTTTACTTTGTTAGTCTTGTTAAAGTTTTGTTGAATTTTTAAAAATCTTTTCATAAAATCCACTCTACTGTGGATTATTCTATTGTTTTTCTCATCTCTATTTCAGTTATTTCTGATCTGGTCTTTATTATTTCCTTCCCTCTACTAACTTTGGGCTTAGTTTGTTTTTATTTTTCTAGTTCCTTGATGTATAACATTAGGTGGTTTATTTGGAATCTTCTTCTCTTTTGATGTAGACATTAATTGCTATAAACTTCTCCCTTAGAACTGATTTTGCCACGACTCATGAGTTTTGGTATGTTTCCATTTTGGTGTGTTTCCATTTCTATTTGTCTCAAGGTATTTTAAATTTTCCCTTTTAATTTCTTTACTGACTCATTGGTTGTTTAGGACAATGTTGTTTAATTTCCATATTTTTATAAAATTTCTGAAATTCCTTGTACTATTGATTTCTAGTTTTATACTATTGTGGTAAAAAAATACACTTGATATTATTTTAATGTTGAATTTGTTAGGACTTCTTTTGTTGCCTAACATATGATCTATCCTCCAGAATATGTGCTTGAGAAGAATGTTTATTCTGCTGAGGCACAAAGCACAGGTATGCATGGAAGGACTATGGCTCTGGTATCCGGTGCAGTAATGTACCTGATATCTGGGGTGCTGGCACCCCTGATGTTGTGTTATGGCAATATGTAAGGTGAAAATGCTCGTAAAGTAGCTAGAGAGCCAAGAATGGGAGCACAGATGCACACAAAGTTAGAGAGACTCTGTCGTTAGGGGAAGGTCTAGTTCTCTGTGGCATCTGAGCTGGCACCTTGAGTTGGGTCATGCATAGTGAGGACTTGGTTCTCGAGCCTGGAGTGTGGACTAGCTCATTATGGCAATGGCTCTGGTGTCTGAGTCATCAGTGGGCCCAGTGTAGCCACAGAGCCTGGGTCTGGAGTGTGATCACTCGCAAAGAGGTTATGGCTCTACATTAAGGAATGCTCAGGGTTGGAAGAGGTGGTGGCTCCTTTCCTGAAGCAGCTCAACGGGGTGGCCACTTCTTGTGGAGAAGGAGAGGTATGAAGCTGTGTCTCCCTCTCTGGATTTCCCTGGTAGGAATGGCTGCGGGTTACCTCAGTGGCAAGGGATACTGGTGTCCTCTGTGGAGCACTCCTCTGGGTACCAAGACGGTTCCCTGTGCATGACTGACATGCCACCTTTCTTCTTTGCTCATAGCTGTCTCCTGGTGTCTCAGGTATGCTGTTCTCACCAGAAATCCTTTCTCTGTGGGTAGTCTCCTTTTTTTTCTCCATTGTGCTGCTGCAGAATTTTTATTGGACCCTTGAGCCCTTTCTGGTCTATTTTGGTTTGTGAATAGATGTTTGTATTTGTTTTTGTTGGGGGATGAAGGCTGATACCTCCTACTTCACCATCTTGGTCAGTTGTTTCTTTTTTTTAATTTTTGAGACTTTTCTTTAGAGTTCCTCCTAAAGTAAAATATGACATTCTTTTGTTGCATGATTTTATCTACAGATGCCTACTTCATGGAAAAGAAGGAAAAAATAATTATGAGAACAGATACATGTTCACATCTCATCAGTGGGACCTGCCATATATGCCTACTTGTTATGTGTATCTTCTTTCAGACTTGCTCAAACAGACACACTGTGTTCTGCGGTAGACAGGTCTATGCAAACCTACCCCCAAAGTCCAAGGAAGCTGAGAGGCCAAAGAAAGAGGCTGATAAATCCAGTTTCTTAGAAAGAAACATTTAATAGGGAGTAACAAACAGAAGCTATTGGAAAATCCAAATCCAGGGCTTACATACCATAAGGAAAGGGTGTACATGATTCAGAAGAAATCTGTAGGAAAATTGAAGTACAATAACATCAAGATTGTTTTGACCTAAGGGCAAGAATTATGGTAAGTATGTGCTCTTACACAAGGAACAATAGATAAACTGGAAATTTTTTGAGGCTTTCCTGGAACTGAGGTTAATCAGAAGTAAATATGGCAGATTAGCATCCAAGATAGAGTAACTTTAGCCTCCACATACCCATTTTCTCAGTTTGTATGCTGTAGGAAGCACTAACAGAACCTTGAGATAATATTTGCTGTCACTTTTTAAATCTAAGGTGTCCAAAGTCTTAGAGTTTCCCAGGTGCCATCTAGCCCCAAGTAGTGAACATGAAACAGCTTTTCATTTGTCCATACTTAATTTTCCATCTTTCATTTGCACTATTACTCATTACATTGTTATACTTGTACATCTGGAACCTAATCTGGAAAATCTTGGTGCAAAAAGGCAGTGATTTCTGGAATTTAGTTTTCATGTGTCCACACTACTACACAAATCCCTTGGTTGGTTTAGAGATGCATCCCATTTAGAACCTGACCTGATTTTGTGTTATAAGTGCTGGACGTGTGTATCTTTTCCATTCCTTTTATTATTTTTAATTGCACAAGGAAGGTACTTTAAGAGTGTTTGAATGTGCACATATTGATTGTTCCTGGACCCTGGGCTGAGTGAGACTCTGACTCAACTTATACCCCGAACCCACTGTCAGGATTCTTTCTCTCCAGAGACTGTGGTGCTGAGCCCTGGGTGTTTTCATGCAGTCTCTCCCCCTTTCCATCCCTTGTGGAAGTCACTGCTTAGCTAACTAGGTAGCTAAACAGAGGAGCCTACTTTCAGTTTAAGGGGATGCATTTGGGAGAATACAGGGAGAGACATTGTGTTCATGCATTTTGCATTGCTATAAAGGAATAATACCTAAGGTGAGGTAATTCATAATGAAAAGAGGTTTATTTGGCTCACAGTTCTGCAGACTGTACAAGAAACATATTGCCAGCATCTGTTTCTGGAAGCTTTTACTCATGGTAGAAGGCAAGGGGAGGTGGCATGTCACACGGCAAGAGAGGAAACAATAGAGAAAAGAGGAGGTGCCAGGCTCTTTTTAACAATCAGATCTTATGGTAACGAATGGAGCCAAAAACTCACTCATTACCACAAGGATAGCACCAAGCCATTCATGAGGGATCTGCCTGCATGACCTAAACACCTCCCGCCAGGCCCCACCCTCAACATTGGAGATCACATTTCAACTTGAGATTTGGAGGAGACAGATATTCAAACTGTATCACGCATGTTATGAAACTACTTTCATTTCATTTCATTTTCATTTCATGACCTTCACGAAATCCTAGGAAGAAGAGACATTGCCTGACAGCAGAATGTAAGGTTCATTTGAGAGGCATGCTTGTCCTTTCCCTGGGCATCTGTAATTTCGCTGAAGCCACTCAGTTGGAGCTGTAATTTCCCTGATGCTGCTCAGCTTTTCCTGAAGCTATCATGTGGATAGATTAATATATTAGTTTTGTGACAACCATATTACCTAGTTCCTTTGGCTCAGGGATGTTCCCCATTCTGATGCTAAGCCATTTTCCTATGGGAAGGACTGGAGATTTTGGTTTTTTTGGATTATTTTTCTCACTTCCAAACCCAACATGCTTTTGTTGGAAAATGCACAAAAGGAAAAATATCATTAGAAACCCTAAAAATTCTATTACTCATGAATAAGAACTGTTAACTTTTGAATATTGCTATGGTTTGAATGTCCCTTCCAAAACTCATATTAAAATTTTATTGACATTATAACAGTGTTGAGAGGTGGGGCCTTTAAGAGGTTATTAGGTTATGATAGCTCTGCCCTCATGAATGAATTAATGCCATTATTGTGATAGTAAGCTTCTAATAAAAGAATGACTTCAGCCCAATTTTCTCTGTCTTTTGCACTCACTTCTGCTTTCCACACTTCCATCATGGGATGACCCTTGCCAGATGCCAGCACTATGCTGTTGGACTTGCCAGCCTTCAGAACAGTGAGAAATAAATTTCTTTTCTTTATAAATTATCCAGTCTCTGGTATTCTGTTATAGCACCAGAAAATGGACTAGGAGAAATAAACATTTTTCCAGAAGTTTTACTATGCAAATGTAACTATACTTAAAACAAAAATCAGATAGTATCCTACTTACAGCTTTATAAACTGCCTTTTTATGAAAAACATCATATTTCGAAGGTCAGTCTATATCAATAAATATAAATCCACATAATAACAAAAATGGCCATAGAAGCAGTAATGGTTTATTCAGGTATAATAATAATAATAATAATAATAGCTAATGTTTATTGTGATTTCCTCAATGCCTGATACTGTTGCAAGTACTAAACATATACTTAATCATTTAATCCTCACCATATTATATAATGAGGCACTGTTGTTGTCTGACTTTAAACATAAGGGAACTGAGGCATAGTGAGGATAGGGCTAGCAAGTGCTGAGACTTCAATTTGAACACAGGCTGTGTGGCTCCCAATCCCTTACATCTAATCAGTATATGCCACTGCCTCTCATATGAGAACACTAACCTTATTATTTATCAGAATAAAGCAAAATATATGAAATTAAGATACTACGTTTTTCCCCATTTGACTAAGCAGAGATTTAAAATACTGAAAAAAATGAATGTGATTTGGAATTTGGGGAAATGTGTCCTGGAATACTGTGGAAGGGGCTGACCAGCATCTTGTCTCCCTTCCTGTTTCTCAAAGACATTCCTATTCTGAAGTGAGGGGCTTTGCTGTAGGTGGAGCAGAGAATGGTTATGTTTCCCAGTGATTTCATTCTTTTGCATATTTATAAGACCAATAGGTGTTTATTACAGTTAAAAAAAAGTGGAAACATAGGACATAAAATAAAATAACCATTCCTCAAATATAACACCTAAAGATAAGATCTGCTAATGTTTTCATCCGCATTATTTTCTTAGAAGTTTTCTCATGTAGGAATTTATACACTTATGCATGTATGGATGCATTTATATATTTATATGAAAAAGACAAGATCTCATTTTAGTTTCTTAACCTGCCTATGTCAATATAGTGGGTTGGATAATATCCTCCAACAATATATGTCCAAGCCTTAGCCCTTAGTACCTGTGAATGTAATATTATTTGGAAATAGAGTCATTGCAAATATAATTTAGGATCTCAAGATGAGATGATTCTGGATTTAGTGTGGGCCCTAAATCTAATGACTGGTGTCCTTGTAACAGAGAGGATGCGGAGATTTGACATACACAGGAAAGAAGGTCATGTGAAGAAGGAGGCAGAGGTTGGAGTTATGCTGCCATAAGCCAGGGAAAGCTATGAGTCACCAGAAGCTGGAAGAGGCAAGAAAAAAATTGTCTTCCCAAGCCTTCATGGGGAGTGTGACCCTGTCAAAACCTTGATATCAGGCTTCTGGTCTCCAAAACTGTAAGAAAATAAATTTCTGCTGTTTAAAGACACAAATTTTGTGGTAATTTGTTGTGGTAACCCTAGGAAACTAGTATACTCACTAACAACATATCTAAAATGTCATTAATTGTAAATAAACACCAGTCTATGTCTTATATTGATGTGGCTGTAAGGATAGTAATATCAGTGACACATTAAAGAAATTTTAAATTGACTAAAATTTCTTGTAACAAGTGATTTTTATATGTATTGAGTCATTCACTGCTCATAGCTCCCTCACGAGATAGATATTGTGGCTAATCTCTGTTTTATAGATGAAAAATTGAGGGACAAAGAGAGTGACTTTGCCCAAGACTACACAGTTAGGGAGTGGGTCAGCTTGGATTTGTGTCCAGTACATGTTGCTCCAGAGCCTGGAAGCTGTCACAAATTTGTTAAGTGAAAGCAGTCTGCACAAGTGAGCATATTTTAGGAGGTCATTACAAGTAATACTAAGTATTTTAATACAGTTACACATTTACACAAACACTGGACGTAGTGACAAAAGGTGGTTTGTGATCTTGGAGAGCCTGTTCATTGCAATCAAGGGACAGAAGCCATAGTAGGGGGATAAGGAGTCAATAAAGTGAACAATGTTAACAGAGACTGTAGAGAACTGTTTTTGGTACTTTGAATTTGAAGGAGGTAGGGAGAGATAGAGAATGAATTAAATATCCTATTGCTGAATGGGTAATAAGGGGTTGAGGGATATTTTAAAATCTTCAATTCCTTTAAACTTAAGTACATTCAAAAGTTAATGTAAAGGAGCTCTCTAATCTCAGATGTAACCTTGAAGTTGTCCATATATTTATTTCCCTACTACCATCTCATTTCTATTATGGAGTTAATGAGACACCTCCATTGGAATACTATGAGCTTTGAGTGAAATACAGATTTAGTTATTAGTGATTAAAAGTGGGAAAACTGTGAGAAAGAAATGCTCATAACTCTTGGACTTTTGCCTCTCAGGGAGGCAGCAGGCGGCTGAAATTCTGGCATACTGTGGCTGGATAATGCATGATCTGAGGACCCCTATACTGATGACTGTGGATGGGGCCACATTTTTTTCTACAAATATATTAATATACTGAGCAGTCAGGAGCAGCCCTTAGGCAAATACCACACCTTGCTTCTCTGGTGTGATTGATATCTGAGCTCACCAGGTGAGTTCAAAAACATGCCCATGTTCCCAGCATTGGGAACTGGGTCTGCTGAAAGGCCTGATGTTGGCCAGCTTTTATGAGATTATGAAGCACCCAAGAATGTAGAGAACGTTCTGTTTCTAAAATTTTGAACTCAAGGCATATCAGAGAGAGATTTGCCTTCCTTATATGGATGTCTGTGTTCTCATTAGGAGAGAAACAATGAAAAATAACTTTTCACAATACCTGCCTTAGCCTTGAGGCTCAACCAGCCCCCATTTCTGTGTCTCAGCATTTAAAGGGCTATTGAAGTCCCATGCCATGCTATATATTCTCCACAGGTTTTCTCATTAACCCCTCAGGACAGCTCTGTAAGGATGGTATGGTCAGTCCCATTTCACAGATAATCAGGCTCAGACTCAGAGTCTAAATCACCTAAAGTGGCAGGATTGGAATAAGGTTCCATCTCTCACCCTCCCTAGAGGACCCTGAGCAGCCTCCCTTTTAGAAGATGGGCTTCCGGGACTTGAGAAATGGTCAGAATCCATTGCCCTGCTATTATGGCCCCATGCATCCTTACTCCACAGCCCGTCTGGGTGATGAAGAAGACAGAGAGATGATATCCTGCCCCTTGTGCCGAGAGACCTGGTTGTTGGGCTGCATGAATTGGCTGATTCCTGAAGTGGTGAGTGGGCTCAGTCAGAAGCTCAGGTGTTGGCTTTGGGACAGGTGAGCTGGACAGAAGGAAAGTAACATGCCCTGAACTACTGAAAGCAAATGCACTCTCTATTTCATCTCCTTTAATCTTTTTGTTTTTGTCTGTTTCGGTAGAGACAGTGTCTCACTATGTTGCCCAGGCTTGCCTTGAATTCCTGACCTCAAGTGATCCTCCCACATCAGCCTTCCAAAGTACTGGGATTACAGTCATGTACCACCTCACCTGGCCTCCTTTAATCTTAATTGCTATCCAAGGTACTCATTATTCAGATGAGGGTGCTGCCTTTAGGGGAGTTTTTTCGAGGAGAAAACTTTATCTCCTGACCAGCCGCTAACTCTGGAATACTCTAAAGTTTTATCATTTTCTCTTGATGCCTCCAGGTCTCTGAATGCTCTAATCTCCCTCCTGGCTGACAGTACGGGCTCCTCAGGTATTTTCCAAAGTTTTTTCTTTTTAAATTGTGACATGTATAATTTTTAAGTCTCATTATGGAAATCTAAAATGCTTTCCAAATGAAAAATAAAAACCCAGTAACAATTGTATTAAAACGAGGAAGGAAACACTTTTAAAACTACATCTCAGATATTGGGTTGGTGTCTGTGATTTGTGAAACATAATTGTTAAACTGATTGGCAACAATTTCAACAGATAATTCAAATAAGTATATACGTGAACAATAAATATTAAAAAACACAGAAACCACAAGAACGAATGAGATGCAAATATTTTAAAATCCTGAGAATTTATAATAAGTGGAAACAACAAGATACAAAAGATGAGGACTGTGATTGCACATTTGGAACAGACAATGTGTGTGTGTGTGTGTGTGTGTGTGTGTGTGTGTGTGTGTGTGAACGTGTTCATGTGCACCTCACAGGGACACATCTGGAGAGTATGCAGAATCCTAGGGACAGCAGACCCCTTGGAATCAAGGGGTGGGAGTTGGACCAGTGAGAGTGCAGATTAATTTCAATTTATGAATGTATTCATATATTGTTTGAAATTCAGTATTTGGGAATAAAATATTTTGATAAAGATTTGAACACACAAGAAACTTTTGAACTGATTGTCAAAGGTAATATGCACATATTTTCATTAATTTGAAAAAGAATTCATTGTGTTATATGGTGAAAGAAATAAAACATCTAATTGACTGTGTGTGTGTGTCCTCTAGCTCTATCACCCCATATACACACTCACAGATGTAGCATTATCTCTCATTCAGATGGGCGCTGTAACCAATCTGAGTTTTATATATCCTAGAACGTGATGAATACAAGGAGACTGCTATGATTAGGTCAATAATTCAAAAAAATCTCTGGCTGATATAGTGAAGCTAACTTCCAACCTCAATCCCTTTCCCTCCCCTGCTGAGCCTCTGGTCTGACTCTCAATGCTGCAATCCTGTCTTTGGCTACCAGGAGGCATCACAGCTATCTCCATGTCTTTTGTTCTTTTATTAATGAAAAGGAGTACATTTTGCTAAGAGTAACAAATGTTATGAAGTGATTTGATTACTATGACACCAGCTCTATTTGGAAAATTCACATATTAAAGCAGGTCCATTTGCTGTTGACTCCAAATCTACATCATGTTCATTCATTTATCTCTTCTCTCCACGATATAGGTTGAGATGTCCATAAGGTGGATAGGTTCCTCCCAGAGAGCAGGGTGTTCACTTTTCATTACTGCACCCCTGTACAGGCTTCCCAGGCCTTCTCCCAACCCCTCTCAGTCATCCTCTCTCCTGGACACTATGAACACAGCTGCCCAGGTCCTATATCAGTGACCCATCCACTCTCAGCCACCTCCTGCCTGCCCTGCACTGACCAATGACGACTGGTGACTGCCAAGATGCACTAGAGCTACCTGGTGTTTCATGGCATGGATTTCCTGGAGCATATGTTTTTACAGTCTTGTTTTTTACCCGTATCATTTTTTTTTTCTTCCCAGTATGGGGAAGTGGATTTGGGTCTGCTCAGAGGCATGACGTTGAACAGCTTTTATGAGATTAGAAAACACCCAAGAATGTAGAGAACATTCTGTCTCTAAAACTTTGAACTCGAGGCATATCAGGGAGAGATTTGCTTTCCTTATATGGATGTCTGTGTTCTCATTAGGAGAGAAACAATGAAAAATGACTTTTCACAATGCCTGCCTTAGCCCTGAGGCTCAGCCAGCCCCCACTTCTGCGTCTCAGCATTTAAAGGGCCATTGAAGTCCCACTCCATGCTATATATTCTCCACAGGTTTTCTCATTAACCCCTCAGGACAGCTCTGTAAGGATGGTATGGTCAGTCCCATTTCACAGAGGCTCACAGAGTCTAAGTCACCTCCCCAGGTAAGTGGCAGGATTGGAATGAGGTTCCATCCTTCACCCTCCCTAGAGGACCCTGGGCAGCTTCCCTTCTAGAAGATGGGCTTCCAGGACTTGAAAAATGGCCAAATTCCACTCCCCTACTATTGTGGCCCCATGGGTCCTCCACTCCACAGCCCCTCTGGGTGATGAAGATGACAGAGGAGGTGAAATCTTGTCCTTTGTACCAAGAGACCTGGGTGTAGGGTCACACGAGTTGGCTGAGGTGGAGAGTGGGCTCAGGCAGAAGCTCAGGTGTTGGCCTTGGGACAGGAGAGCTGGAGGGAAGGAAAGTAACATGCACTGAACTACTGTAAGCCAATACACTTTATATTTTATCTCCTTTAATCTTTTTTCTTTCTTCTTTTTTTGGTAGAGACAAGGTCCTGCTATGTTGCCCAGGCTTGTCTTGAATTCCTGGCCTCAAGAGATCCTCCCTCCATGGCATCCCAAAGCACTGGGATTACAGGCATGAACCACCTCACCTGGCCTCCGTTAGTCTTAACTGCTATCTGAGGTACCCATTATTATGACCATTATTCAGATCAGGGTGCTGCCTTTAGGGGAGTTTTTGTGAATCCAGGAGAAAACTTTGTTATCTCCTGACCAGCGGCTAACTCTGGAATACTCTAAAGATTTATCATTTTCTCTTGATGCCTCCAGGTCTCTGAATGCTCTAATCTCCCTCCAGGCTGACAGTACGTGCTCCCCAAGTGTTTTGCAATGTTTTTTCTTTTTCAATTATGACATATATAATTATTAAGTCCCATTATGGAAATTTAAAACATTTTCCAAATGAAAGATTAAAAACCCAGTAACAATTGTATTAAAACAGGGGGGAAAACATTTTCAAACTACATCTCAGATGTTGGGTTGGTGTTTGTGATTTGTGAAACGTACTCATTAACAAAACAATTGGCAATGATTTCAACAGAAAATTCAAATAAGTATATACATGGACAATAAACATATTAAATATGCAAAAACCACAAGAACTAATAAGATGCAAATATTTTAAAATCCTGATAAATGATAATAAGTGGAAATGACAAGATGAGGACTGTGACTGCACTTTTGGAGAAGACAATGTGTGTGTGTATGGGGGAGTGAACGTGTTTATGTGCATCTCACAGGGACATGTCTGAAGAGTATGTGCCATCCTAGGGACAGCAGACCCTTTGGGGTCAGGGGGCCGGAGTCAGGTCTGTGAGAGATGCAGGATAAAATTCCTATTTTTGAGTGTAATTTTGCATATTTTAAAAAACTTTATATTAAGGAGAAGAGTATTTTGACAAAAACTTGAGCACAAAAAATCCTTATGAAGAGATCGATAAAAGAATTGTATATATGTATTCACTAATTTGTGAAAACATTCAATGTATTTGATTTTATAGTGAAACAAAATAGATAAAAATTGAATTGACTGTATTTCTACATGTGTGTGTGTTTGTGTCTGTTTCTCCTCCAGCTAAATTACTCCAAATACACGCTCACAGGTACAGTTTTACCTTCAATTTAGAGGTTGGTGGTCTAGCACTAATCTTGCTTTTAGATATACAGGAAAATGAAAGATACAGAGAGATTGCTACCATGAGGTGAATAATTCCAGAAAACTTTGGGTGATACTGAAGTCAAGCTCCCAACCTCCATCTGTCCTTCCCAGTTGATGAACCCCCTAGTCTGAAACTCTCAGAGCTGCAATCCTGACTCTGGCCCGAAGTGATATCTAACTCCATTATTATTTTCCCTTTTCTAATGAAAAAGAGTACATTTTTCACAGAGTACATTTTTCAAGTGTCTTGGGATGGTTTGTTTACTGTAAGTTTTCTTTGGAAAATTCACATGTATATTAAAAGCAGGTCCATTTGCTGTTGACCCTAAGTCCACATGTCATTCATTGATTTATTTCTTCCTTTGTTAGTGCAGGTTGAAGTGTCCATACTGTAGAGGGGTCCCTCCCAGGGTGTAGGGTGTTCACTCTCCATTACCCCACACCTGTACAGGCTTCCCAGACCTCCTCTCAGGCATCCCCCCTCCGGGACGCTATGGACACAAACGTCCAGACCCCATTCCAGTGCCCCCATTCTCTTCCACTCACCTCCCGCTGCCCTGGTTTGCGCTACACCAGCCTGCTAAGGACTGCCAAGGCTCGCTTGTCATACATGGTGTTTCATTGTATAGATGCCATGGAGTATATGTTTTTGCAGTGTTCTTTTACACCTATCAATTTTTTTTTCTGGAAGAATTAGAGTCATTCTGTCCATAGGTTCATAGACTGGGTTTTAGTGGACAATATTTTATTTTTTTGCTCATTGCGTAAACGTCTTTGTAGCGGTTTGACGATGAAGGTACGTTGGTGCCCCCTCGTGACAGGAGCCTGAATTGCAGCTTTTACATCTGAGCAGGAAGGTGGGAAGGAGCGGTTTAGCTCAAGCCCACTCTATGGAGTTTTCTGGAAGTCTAGATGGAAAATGGAGCAATTCCAGGCTAAAGGAATATTGATGGCCTCCAAACAAAGTGCAGCCTCTGACTATGCTGAAGAGAAGGCTTTATGTGGGAGCAAGGAAAAGATTATTTTTATTTGTATGCTTTGAGTCCTCTGAAAAAATAGATGGATATGAGCAAAAATGGATCCTGGCTACTGATGATCTTTGTAACCTGCCTTTGACTTTGTTATGACAATTTTCCCATGAAAATGCATGTCTACTATAACATTTTAAATTATTTTACAACATAATTTTAGTTTTGATTTTTGCCATCAACTGGATGTTTCATCATATGGATGGTACCACATTTATTTCACTTTGAGATAAAAATGTAGTTCCTTTACCATGTTTTATTATAAACAGTAGCAAACATAACATCCTTGCTCACATATATGCAAATATATTTGTAAGAGTTTCTTTATGAGATTCTCAAAATACTCTTTCATTATGAAATCTATAAAGTTATTATATTAACACAATACATGATAACATTATTACTCATATGTGTTCCTACTAATACGGTATGTAAGTGTCTACTCACACACTGGAAATAATGTTGATTATTGCTAACTGGTTAGGCAAGAAATCATCTCTCATCATTGTTTTCGTTATGACTTATTTTTACTGCCTCCTAGAATTCTATCCTATGGATGTGACATAATCAATTTTCACAACCCTGTGTTATTCAGAGTGTCCTGATATTTGCTTTTATCTACACTGGCATGTTTTCAAGGTCTGTGCTCTGCTGAAGGCCACAGTTCCTGTGGCTGTTTGCACTGAGCTGAATATGTCCTCTTGGAACACAGCAAGCTGTCTTAGAAAAATTCTAGTATTGTGATAATAGAATCTGATTAGCACATGAGTGTGGGGGAGTGTGTGCGAATGTGTGCAAGTGTGTGTGTGCTGACAACCACACTTTCCTCTGCTTCCTTCTGCCTCTTTATGGCTTTGCATCCTGTTTGGTCTCCCTTTCTAAATTGAGGTCTAGCAGTGAAGAGAGGGTATTGTTAGGATGGCAGTCCTTATAACCAGACCTTTATCAACATCCTTTGCTACATCCTGAAGTTAAACTTCTAAAAAGGAAATTGTTGGTGCTTAGTGTATGCACCTATGTAACCCTTTGATAAATATTGTCATGCTGACACCCAGAATATTAGTGCCGTTTAGGCTCCCCAAAGTGCAACAACATGAAAAAGTTTGGAGAGGGGTGAGGAAAGTAATAATGCTGGCATCCTGTCACAGAGGGAAGGCCCGGGACACTGTTGTGGTCCCACTCTCAAGCCATCACAACATTTGGAAGGCATGAAAATGATCAGACCTGAATTAGACTTCAGGTAGCATGTGGGGTGGGGAAAAGGTCATTGGAGGAACACAGGACATAGAGTCAGGGCTGGGATACAGCTACAACTTTATGTGCATTCGTGTTTATGTAAGACATGTGCATCAAGGCCTTTTTATGAAAAATTTTGGTCATTCCTGTGGTACAATAGAAGCCTTGGCCAATATTTGTTAAACAAATTTCTTGCAATATTATTTATAGACAATAGAATCCATTCATTTTAAGGTTGGCAATTTTTATTAAATGTATAGAGTTGTACAACTATCACCATAATTGAGTTTTAGAAATTGCAATTGCCCCCAAAACTCCCATTGTGCTTCAATGCAGTTAAACCTGCACCTATCCTCAGCTCTTGGAACCACAGTTATGCTTTATATGTCTGTGGATTTGTTCATCCTGGACGTTCATATAAATGGAATCATGCAGTATTTGGTATTTTGCATCTTTCACTTAGCATGATGTTTTTAGGGTTCATGCATATTGTAGCATGTAGCAGAATTCATTCATTTTTTTAAAGCCTGAATAATATTCTATTCTAAGGATATACTACATTTTGTTTATCTATCTGTCTATTGATGGTCATTTAGATGATTTCTGATTTTTGCCTGTTATGAATGATGATGTTATATACATTTATGTACAAGTTTTTATGTAGACATAGGTTTTCATTTTTCTTGGCTATGTACCCAGGAGTGGGATTTCTGGGTCATATGGTAACTCTCTGTTTATTCATCTGAGGAACTGCCAGACGACTTTCATAACCCTGACAGTCTTGAGAAGTACAGGCTCAGTCTGTTGCTTCTCTTGTGATTTGACTGTGGTTACAGATTTTTAGAAGGAATACCACTAGTTCCGGTGCCCTTCTTGTCACATCGTATCCGGGAGTATACAATGCCTGCATGATGTCACTGGTGATGTTAATCTTCATCATTTGGTTAAGGATGGTGTTTGTCATGTTTCTCCAGTGTACAGTAACTATTTTTCATGTACCTAGAGAGCATATGGAGAAAAAAAGGAAAACACACATTTCTAATTTCACTGTGAGTCAGTTCATTTCTATGTGGTGGAATGAGCACCCTGATGGGCCTGGGGGGAAGGGAAGAAAGTGGTTTTACCATCTCCATCCAACTGAGTCATGGACCCCATGAATGGAGTTTGGGGTACAGGGATGAAGTCATCACTCACCCCATTTCTTACTGTTTCATAGTTTTTCCTACCTCCTATTTCCCCCTACCCTGTGGTGTATGACAGAAATGTGTTTCCTTTGCACTCCGGAGGGGCTTAATGAAAACCTCATACTATGTCTGCTGGACAGGACACTGGAGCAAGAGATACTGGAGAGCTCTCTGCATCCTGGCACAAAATCCAAACCAGTAACTCTGGGACGTTCTTGACTCAGGGGTAAGTCACTTCTCCTGCTTGCCTCTCTTGGAGAGTGCATATTTCTGTTATGTGGGAGCTTCATTGCTGTGTGGTAGAGTGATGCTGAGGCACACAGAAGCAGGTAGAGATGGAGCACCTGGTGGGTGAGCCAACACCCAGGGCACAGGCTCCAGGACTTGTGCTGCTTGATCCACCCTTCTCATGGTCTGGGTCTTCCCATCTTTCGGTCCTCTCTCCAAGTAGCTTGGATTCCTGTTACATCCCATACTGTCACAAAGAGCAGGGGAGAAATGGGGTGGGGAAGGGAGCAAATACAGAGAGAGGTAGAAGTGATCCCTGGAGGGCCTGCTGTTTTCTGTTCTCTTCCCTGTTCTTTCTTGTTTCATATGTTTCTTTATTTCACCCCACAGTTAACCTCAGAAACCTGGTAATCCATATGACCCCACAGCTATGCCTCATGGCCCAAAGGGCCAGATTTCATCTCCACAGTCGTCTTCCTCAACGTGAAGGGCTGTTGAGTGAGTACCCTTAGGGCACAATACTAGGGAAGTGTAAAATTATCATCTTCCAAATGGGAAGCTGCTGGTTCCATTGTTGGGGGTGGGGGGCAAGAGATGGAACCTTGTTGCCATTCTGCCACTTATCTGGAGAGGGTCTTAGTCTCTGTGAGCCAGAGCTTGATCATCTGTGAGATGGGACTCACCATACTTTCTTCACACTACTCTCCTGATGGGTAAATGGAATAAACTATATATTTTTATACCACTATCTTAGCCTGTTTAGTATTGTTATAAAGGAATATCTGAGGCTGCATACCTTATAAAGAAAAAAACAAAACAAAACATAATAAAATCATTATGTGGCTAACAATTTTGATGGTTGGAAAGTTCAAGATTGGGCATCTGCTTCTGATGAGGGCCTTAGGAAGCTTCCACTCACAATGGAAGGCCAAGGGGAGCTGGCTTGTGCAGAGATCATATGGCGGGAGAGGGAAAAGAGATGGGAGCTCCGGGCTCTTTTCAACAACCAGCTCTTGTGGGAACTAATAGAGCAGGCACTCACTCATCACAGCAAGGATTTACCTTTCATGAAGGATCTACCCCCATGGCCCAAACACTTCCTGTTAGGCTCCACCTCCAACATTGGGGATCAAATTTCAACATGAGTTTGGAGGAGACAAACATCCAAACCGTAGCAAACACTTATTGAATTTTTTTCTTCTAAAAATGTTGTTTCTGAGATGTCTCTAATATGGTGACTTTGGGGCTGTATTGATATTTTGGCCATGCTGCCATGATCATTCTTGCACACATGCCAGAGACTCTGCAGTGCAGACTTGAGAGGACAGCAGTTGATGGGGCCATGCTTGCTTCTCTCATACATGTTGCCGAGTGTATCTGCAAAGTTACTCTGTACCGTTTTGTCCTCCTGCAGCAGTGTATAGGATTTTTATGACTCCACAATTTCAATTTAAACAGGACACAGCATAGATACAAACTCACTTATCAGGTTTTCTTATCAAATTCTAGAATTATTCCAGGACATATTCTGAAGCATAAAGTAGGACTGTTATGTTTGTGTTTAGAAATGCACATGTGAAATATGCCATTTATGTGGATATCGATGGAGAAAAATGAAAAGTATTTTAACATTATAGTGATAGGATATAAAAGTAGCAAATATTAATAAAGTTGGGAAACCCATTATTGCACAAATCTAGAGAAACAGGTGCTCTCATCTTGTAGTTGGTTGGGATATTCATTAGTAAAGAGATTTTAACTTTCAACTAGACAGTATATACTAAAAATAGTCATGCTGTTTGACAAAAAAATAATCATTTGTGGAAACATATCCTCCAGATACAGCCTCCCAGGCTCATGTGTCCCTATTGCTGAGGGCTGAGCTGACCATTTCCCTAGCCGATTTGTTACCCTCAGCCAGAGCCCCATTCCCAACCCTGAGTGATCTGTCCTTCCAACCAAACAGGAGAATCTGTCTCATGGCTGAATGCCCAGCCTTGATGAACCATATACAGAGCTTCTCCAAATTGACATGGAGCAATGCTCAGGTCCCTACTCCCGTCGGGACCTGTAGACCTCTGACCTCATCCCTGTGTTGGAGAAATCTCTCTTCTCCCTTCTCTGTGTCCTCAGGACCCTTCCCCTCCCTGCCAAGTACAAGCAGTCCAATCCTTTCCTTAAGTTTAAGTTTTCACACAGGATGAAGCAAACACTGGCTTCAGACAGCTTCTGCCTCCAGCCCTGCTATAAACCTTCCCTGAGACAGGGGGAAACAGGCCCAAGCTTTTTTTTTTTTTTTTTTTTTTTTTTTCTGGAAATGCAGGGAGGGTGATATGGTTTGGCTTTGTGTCCCCATCCAAGTCTCGTCTTGAATTGTAATCCCCAGGTGTTGAGGGAGGAATGTGGTGGGAGGTGATTGGATCGTGGGGGTGGTTCCCCCCATGCTGTTCTGATGATAGTGAGTTCTCACGTGATCTGATGGTTTTATAAGTGTTTGGCACTTTCCTCTTCACACACTCTCTTTTCTTGCCGCTTTGTGAAGAAGGTACTTGCTTCTCCTTAACATATCTCCATGATTGTAAGTTTCCTATGGCCCCCCACACATCCGCCCAGCCATGTGTAACTGTGAGTTAATTAAACCTTTTTCCTTTAAATTACCTAGTCTTAGGGAAGTTCTTCATAGCAGTGTGAAAACAGACTAATACAGAGGGTAAACACAAGGAGAACAGATATTAAACTCCTTAACAATATATGTCCTGATGCTAAAGATCTGCCACCAGCAACTCAAGGTGCCTAGACTGGCACATTCTGGCAGTGGACCTGCTGAGCAACCTCTTTTCCATCCAGCTCTGTGGTTAGGAGCATGTGCTTTGTAGTCACAGACATCTGTGAAGAAGAAAGGATACTAGTACCTCAGTAGCAGGGCTGTCATGAGATCAAATCCAGACACTAACATAAAGAACCTGGAGCTGGGCCCCTCTAAACACTCTGCTCCATAAGTAGAAGTTATCTTTCCTCTTTGGAGCAGAAATTCATATGTCAGTTTGACCTGCCCCTGCGACAGCATGGGCCCCTTAACCAGCATGCACATCAGAGTCGCCTTGATGAGCCTTTTCTAAACCCTCAGTTGAAACCCCCTTGGTAGAAATAGGACTTCTGTACAAAGGCCATTCAAGTCATTCGGCTGTAATAATATGGGCCTCCAAAAATGGATACCTCGATGTGGCACCAATAGTGTATATGAAAGTCTGTTTCTCCTTTATTTCATCAATGTAGGTATTACCAGCTTTTGTCTTTTTTTTTTTTAAATCTGATCTGCTCATTGTCGCACGACCTGCCCTGACTTATTGGGAAGGTCATCTCAGATGGCCATTAAACTTACATATTCAGAGGCTCTTCTTCTAAGGTTTCCAGATTTAGCAAATAAAAATACAAAATGCCCAGTTGTATTCAAACAAAAATTGCATGTCACATTCACAGAAACAGAACCAATGTAATGTGTGTACACACACACACACACACACACACACACATGTATATGGTGAGAGAGAGAGATTAATTTTCAAGAATTGGTTCACATGACTATGGAGGCTGAAAGTCCAAAATCTGCAGAGCGGGTTGGCAGACTGGAGACTAGAGAATATCCAATGTTGCAGTTCAAGTCTGAAGGCTATCTGCTAGTAGAATTTTTTCTTGCTTAGAAGAGGTAAGATTTTTGCTCTATTCAGGCCTCCATCTGATTGGATGAGGCCCACTCACATCATAGAGGGCAATCTGCTTTTCTCAAAGTCCACCAATTTAAATGTTGATCCCATCCAAAAACACCCTTGCAGGAACATGCAGAATAATGTTGAGATACTTGAACAATGTGGCCCAGCCAACTTGACACATAAAGTAACCATCACATTTACACTAAAAAATTATTCATTGTTTATCTGGAATTCAAATTTGACTGAGTATATTCTGTTTTTTTCTGACAGCCCTACTCACGGAGGACTCTGTGATGAACCAAGGTGCTTCATGCAACAGCCCCAGCTGAGCTCCCAGCAGATGCCAGCACCATTCGCCAACCATGTGGGTGAGGTCTCTTGGATGTCCCAGGCAAGTGTAGCATGCTGATGACTGCAGCCCCAGGTGCCAGACACCACATAGAATAGAAAACACCCAGCAAAGCCCAGTCAATTCATAGAATCCTGAGAGATAATAAATAGCTATTGTTTGGGGACATTTTGTTAAGCACAAGTGGTTATCTAAAACCTTATGGTTTTGGTGACCTTTTCTTCATTTTCTGTGAGCTGCTCTCAGATCACAGATCATGAAGGCTCGGGGGGGATTTGTTATAATTTTGACTATAGTCTATGTGTTAGTTTATGTGTGGGTATATATTTCGGAACATACCATTAATTCCTTTTTGATGGGATTTTCAAGGGAGGTTTTCATAAAATATGCTTTTCTACCTATTCTTGCAATTTAGAACATAATTCCAATCTCTCTCTCTATAGGATAAGCCTCCGATGCAATCACTTGTGTTAAGAAATTGAGAGAATGTTGATATAAACTGTTCCCTGAGCCGTATGGAAAGCTGTATCTTCTGCAGGTTGCTTGGTGAGTATGCAAGGAATACAAGGTATATTTATTGACTTTGAGAAGTGTTTCTCTAAGAAGGTATACTGAAAGATTTTTTCCTGCTACAGGGATAGCCCTTAAAAAGGAAGTCACTTTCCTTAGGTACACAGACAGGGCTCCTTCAGCAGACAGCAGATAGATATGCAATGCAGACCTTGTTTTTCTGTGATGGTCCCAATGTATCACTGGATAAGTCTGTCCAATTCTGGGGTTTGTTCATAGGAAACCCATGTGCCAGCAAATCTATGTCACATTCTCCAGTATCTCCTTTATAAGGAATAAAGTCAATTTATTGTTCTTCTTATTCTTTTGTCGTATTTCTCAGTTGGTGTACAACTCAGACTTGGAGCTCGAGGGCATTTTGGGGGCCCCTTAAAGATCCAAGCATTGCGAAGCAAGACTGTAGGAATAGTTGGGGAGCAAGCGAGACACAGGAGAGTAGAGCTGTGGACCTATTGTAAGCCCTACCCCTGAGGGCAGAGCAGAACATATACTTGGTTAAATGAAGGTTACAACCAAGAGTTTTAAAGGGAGAGGACCTGGGCTGTGCAACCTGTTTCTCCTTCCAAACTCACCAATTAGATGGGACATTCCTGTGATAGAGGAGTGAGTGTATCAAGAGGCCAGAAGTGTTTTGGGTATCGATGTCTCTTCACATGGAAGAAAATATTAAGAATGGTGGACAAGCAGTACCTAAGCTGGAGCAGGGTAGAGGCGGGCCAGCACCCACTTCTGACCTCCAGTGCTACCGGCCTCAAGATCAGACATGGCCCAGAACTTGAAGGACTTGGCGGGACGGCTGTCTGCCGGGTCCCAGGGCATGGGCACAGCACTGAAGCTGTTGCTGGGGACCAGCGCCATGGCCTACGGTGTCTGTGAATCCGTGTTCACTGTGGAAGGTGGGCACAGAGCCATCTTCTTCAATTGGATCGGTGGAGTGCAGCAGGACACTATCCTGATCGAGGGCCTTCACTTCAGGATCCCCTGGTTTCAGTACCCCATTATCTATGACATTCCGGCCAGATCTCGAAAAATCTCCTTCCCTATAGGCTCCAAAGACCTACAGATGGTGAATATCTCCCTGCAAGTGCTGTCTCGACCCAATGCTCAGGAGCTTCCTAGCATGTACCAGCGCCTAGAGCTGGACTACGAGGAATGAGTGTTGCCGTCCATTGTCAACGAGGTGCTCAAGAGTGTGGTGGCCAAGTTCAATGCCTCACAGCTGATCACCCAGTGGGCCTGGGTATCCCTGTTGATCTGCCGGGAGCTGACAGAGAGGGCCAAGGACCTCAGCCTTTTCCTGGATGATGTGGCCATCACAGAGCTGAGCTGTAGCAGAGAGTACACAGCTGCTGTAGAAGCCAAACAAGTGGCCCAGCAGGAGGCCCATCGGGCCCAATTCTTGGTAGAAAAAGCGAAACAGGAACAGTGGCAGAAAATTGTGCAGGCCGAGGGTGAGGCCGAGGCTGCCAGCATGCTTGGGGAAGCACTGAGCAAGAACCCTGGCTACATCAAACTTCGTAAGATCCGAGCAGCCCAGAACATCTCCAAGACGATCGCCACATCACAGAATCGTATTTATCTCATGGCTGACAACCTCATGCTGAACCTACAGGATGAAAGTTTCACCAGAGGAAGTGACAGCCTCATCAAGGGTAAGAAATGAGCCTTGTCACCAAGAACTCCACCCCCAGAGGAAGTGGATCTGCTTCTCCAGTTTTTGAGGAGCCAGCCAGGGGTCCAGCACAGCCCTACCCCACCCCAGTATCATGCGATGGTCCCCCACACCGGTCCCCTGAACCCCTCTTGGATTAAGGAAGACTGAAGACCAGCCCCTTTTCTGGGGAATTACTTTCCTCCTCCCTGTGTTAACTGGGGCTGTTGGGACAGTGTGTGATTTCTCAGTGATTTCCTACAGTGTTGTTCCCTCCCTCAAGGCTGGGAGGAGATAACCACCAACCCAGGAATTCTCAATAAATTTTTATTACTAAAAAAAAAAAAAAAAAGAATGGTGGATAAGAATTCCCCAAAATGAGCCAATGTATGTTTCAGTTGACTAGATTTCTGCCTACTAAATGATTACATTATGATAGGCCTGCCACCCTGAAATAACTGAGATATCTTAAATGACATTTCTTGGTGTTCCTACATCATTTACACACATGATTATAGACAGTCTCTTAGTCTTCTGCCACAGATAGCTAACTGCTTAGCATGTTGTGTAAGTTTTACACATCATCCTCAGAGGGTTAGCTCATCACCAGGAGCCCTAGGATACCTCCCTGCGTCTCTCTGTAGTGATGGTACTCAACTACTGTCACTTTTAAAGCAGGCGATATTCCTGACGATGGGGAGATGCTTTGTTTCACCAAGCTGGGCAGAATTCCACAAATCGCCCTTGTCTGAGGCTAGTTCCTCTAATTAGTAAGCTTTCTAAGGAGGTGGTCTGAAGAGTGGAAGAGTGAAGTTTTTTTTGTTTTTTTGTTTTTTTTTTTTTTGTTTGTTTTTTTAGGAAGGCAAGGGGACAGAGGGCTGTGCAGAAGCATTTCTGATGTGGGGGACAAGCCTGAGCACCACGGTTGCCACAGAAACCAGAAGTCATTACTGTGACCTTGATGACTTTTTAATAGAGACCCCTGTGGGCTGGAGAGAATAGCAGGGTCCCGCCTTCAGGTGTTTGGAACTCAGTTGAGGGTGTGAGTGTCCCACAGTGGGAGCTGAAGTGCCTTGGGATGTGGGGAGACGAAGGAATCTCAGATCTAAGTCCCCTTACTCCCACTTTGAAACAAGTTGCTCTCACTGTTTCATGAGGGAGAGAGCTGGGACCTTTCTGGCCCCAGTGAGTGGGGTGTCCTGCTCCTGGTGTTCTGGAGCTACTTTCTATGTAAAGGTGGGACGTGGGAGGATGAGACAGGTAAGGACTCTCTGAGCCTAGCATCCTCTCTGCAAAATGGGGATAATTATGCTCACCCACAGGATTGCTGCAAGCTGCAGTGATAACACAGGTGCAAGCCCATATCCCTGTGGTTACTGCACGATCAGGAATGCCTGTGTGAATTCAGGCCTCTTCTTAGTCCTTTACAGATTTGTTGTTAGGAGATAGATGAGGAAAGGAGAAGAAAAGGCCCTGGTGAGAAACCCATTGTATCTTCTGGTTGTAATGATCACTACCCAATTGTATCAGTGTCCCTGGTCACTGACCCAGTGCCTAGCATGGTTCCTGGCACACTGTTACTCTAAGAAAGCACAGGGATTGCTGGATTCTCTCTGTCCCTGTGCAGATCTTCATCAGGCTATTGAACTCATAACAGGTGTATGAAGGAGATGGGCTTTGAGGATCTGGGTCTTGATGGCTGCTGAAGCTTCTGCTTCAGATTTGAAGGGCAGCAGTCCTAAGGACACCCCCAAGACTTCCATCCCTGGTGGGATATGATGCCTGGCACAAGCGAGTTAATAGATCCTAACAAAAGCATGTTGTGGAATAGCTCTCTGAGGATTATAAAATAGTCTAAAAGTAGAGAAACTCCTTTGATCCCATCTTTGGAGAAGAGGTTTAGCAGGTGGAATTTCCTTCCATCAGCAGCTATGTGCTTTGTAGCGGCCCTTGAGGCCCATGTTAAAAATGCCTTTCGTTGTCACAAAGCAATGAATAATTCATTTGGGGAAGCAACTTGATGTTTAACATGTATTTGAAATAAATTTACATGTTTTCTGCCTGTATAAATAATCATCGGTGATTCCCATGTATCTCTCAGATGGGCGTTGAAATACACAGTAGGTCAGAAGGTCTTCCAAGCAACTGGAGATTGTAATATGCATTTTTCAGTGGTAACCACGTTATTATCCATCCTATAATAAATTTTTTAAGAAGGCAGAAATGTACAAAGTATTAGTTAAAACTGTCAAAATGTCAGATACAAAAGTTCCATATTTTGAAAAATAATAATTTCCATATAATTTGCTGTATTACAATGATACAGCCATGTCCCCTAAAATAACCAGGTAGGCCTAAATATTATTATCATTGTTTCCCAGGACATAAGATTTTCAGTTCTGTACTACTAGGACTCTCTATCCCTCCTATTGCCCTGCCCCCAGACAAACACAATACTTTGTCACTATAGATTAAGTTTTACATCCTAGACATTTATTTAAATGGAAACATAGAAATTATTTTCTGTGTTTGTGTTTGATGTTTGGTTTGGCTTCTTTCATTCACCAATTTATTTTTAGATGTATCCATTTTGTTGCACATATCAATAGTTCATTCTTTTTCCTGCTGAATAGTATTCCAGTATATGGCTAGATCATAATTTTTTATCCATTCACCTGTTGTTGGATATTTGAATTATTTCCAGTTTGGATCTCTTGTAAACAAAGCTGTTATGAATATGTGTGACTAAGTCTTTCCATGGAAATAGGCTGTCTTTCTCATTAATAAATACTTAGGAGTGCAATGGCTGGATCATATGGTAGATGTAAGATTAACATTGTAAGAAACTGCCTGTTTCCAAGTGTTTATACCATTTTTCATTGTAGTTTTCATTTACTTTTCCCTTACAGTGAGTGATGTTGAGCATCATTTCATGTGCTTATGTGACATTTGTATGTCTTCTTTAGTGGGATGTCTATTCAAATCTTTTGCCTGTTTCTTTACTGGTGTGCCTGTTTTCTTCTTACTAAGATTTTCAACATATTCTGGATACAAGTCCCTTATTAGATATATAATTTTCAAACATTTTATCCCAGTCAGCAACTTACTTGTCATTTTTTTTCAACCGTGTAGTTGGAAAGCTAAAGTTTTTAACTTTGAGAAAGTCCAATTTTTCAATTTCTTTGCTTATAGATTGTAGTTTTGGTGTCTCATCTATGAAATCTTCACCTGACCCATTGTCACAAAGATTTTCTCCTGTTTTTTTTTTTTCTGCTAGAAGTTTTATAGCTTCAAGTTTTATATCTAGATCTCAGGTCCATTTTGAATAGACATTTGTATACAGTGTGATATCTGGGTCACAGTTTATATTTGTACATGTCAATATTCACTTGTCCCAGCACCATTTGTTGAAACGACGATCCTTTCTCCACTGAATCACCATTGCATCTTTGTCAAAACTCAGTTGTCCATATACTTGTGGGTCTATATCTGGACTCTTTATTCTGTTCCTTTTACCTACTAATCCATCTTGATGCCGATAACACACTGTCTGGATTACTAAGGAGTGTTGAAATCATGTAGTGTTTGTCTTCTAATTTTGTTCTTTATCACAGTTGTACTTCATAGTTGATACGGTTTGGAACTGTGTCCCCACCCAAATTTCATGTCACATTGTAATCCCCAATGTTGGATATGAGGCCTGGTGGGAGGTGATTGGGTCGTGGTGGTGGATTTCCCCCTTTGGTGGTGTTCTCATAATAGAATTCTCATAAGATCTGGTTGTTTGAAAGTGTGTAGCGCCTTCCCTGCCATGTAAAACGTCTGCTCCTGCTTTACCTTTCACCATGAGTTAAAGCTCCCTGAGACCTCTCCAGAAGCAGATGCCACTATGGTTCCTATACAGCCTGCAGAACCATGAGCCACGAAAACGCCTTTTTAAAAAAATAAATGACCCAGTTTCATGTGTTTGTTTTTAGCAATATGGGAACAGACTAATACTGTAGTCTAGGTCTTTTACGTGTCCATATGAATGTTAGAATCACCCTGTCGGTTTCTTTAAAAAAAATTTTTATAGGATTTCTATTTGAATTGCTCTGAATCTATAGATCAGTCTTGGAAGAACTGACATCTTAACAATACTGAATCTTCTCAGTATTGTTTGTGACCCATGAACATGGTATGTCCTCCACTTATTTAGGTCTTCTTTAATTCTCTCAGCAATGATGTGTGGTGTTCAGTGTACAGGCACTGCACATCTGTGGACAGATTATTCATAAATATTTCATACTTTTGATGATGCCATACATGGATTTATTAAACACAATTGCTAATTACTATATTTTCACAGTACTATCAGCAACCAAGTGTTTAACATCAGTGAGGGAATTTTTTGGTTGAAAGTACAGCTTACTCTAGGATGGAAAATGTATTTGATCCTTAATCTGTGTTTACCTGTATTTCCGTATCTGCTTTTACAAGTCATTGGCGATATATTGAAACTATGGAAGAAAATGTTCCAGAGATAATTCTACAGGTCATCTTCAGAAATCACACCAAAAGAACATAGTTTAGTAGCTTTCAACTTTATATGTGTGGTCAGAAATGATTTTGTTGCAATGTGTGGCTCAGGCTGGAGTGCAGTGGTGCAATCATAGCTCACTGCAGCCTTGAACTCCCGGGCTCAAGCAATTCTCCCACCTCAGCCTCCTGAGTAACTCACTACAGGTGTGTGCCACCATGCTCAGCTAAACTTAAAAACATTTTTCAGAGGCAACATTTTGCTATGTTGTTCAGACTTCTCTCACACTCCTGACCTCAAGCAATCCTCTTACCTCAGCCATCTGAGTAGATGGGATTATAGGCACAAGCCACCATGCCTGGCTAGATTTACTTTTTTACCCACCAGTAAATCAACCTCAATAAATTCCTGGGATTTGGAGTGGTGAGAGGGTGAGCAAGCATGCATGTATGTGAGTATGTATACATTTGTATGTCACTGAAGCTGTCAGGAATTTTTATTGTAAGGACTACTTGAGGTTAATTACTGTGCATCATGTCAAGCCTATTTAGTTCCTGGTACATATTAGGAACAAGCTCGGGGTAGTGGTGTTTGTTTTTTCTCAGCTTTCCTTGGCCAGAATGGTTACCTTGGTGACTCAGTGACTGCTGTGTGATTTGGTGCAGACTGAGCATCCATTTAGGATTCTTGCCCAAATCTCTCACACCACATTGCCATCAGATATACTATTCGCTTTTCATCTTATGTGTAGTTAATCACTTTTCAAGGGCTCAGAAGAAAGTTGTTTCACTTATCTGAGGTTAAGCTACAGATAACATAAAAAGACACTAAGTACCTTAAAATAAAAGGAAATGAGTTGTTGATATTCCTCTCCTGCCCCAATCTCTATTGGGAGGTTAGAAGAGAAATTCTTGGAATCATACAGCATGTGCTCTTTTATGTCTCGCTTCTTTCAGTCAACATAATGTATGTGAAATTAATATTTATCGTGGTCTATATTACAGATTGCTTATTCTCATTGGTGTAAAGTATTATATTATTTGGATATTTCACACTATATTTATCTGTTATGGAGATTTGTGTATTTTCCAGTTTTTGACATGAGTGATGGTGTTATGAATGTTCATGTTCATTCTTTTGGGTGGACATATATTTTCTTTTTTAAAAAAATCTTATTATCAATAATAATTGAACTATTTAATATCTGTCATCTTAAAATTATTATTCATAACACTTTTCACCTTGTAGCTATAGACAAAGACATTCCCATTTTAGCAGGTTAATGACATTATCTTTATAATATTATAGAAGCATGTATTTGGAGAATACCAGAAGGAACATCCTGAAAACCAAGAACTCAAAGTGCCTTTTTATCCCAAAGACATGTTTTAAAAATATATACCCATTCGTCCATTTGTTTTCACAACTGAAGCTACAGAGAACTTTGAATATAATGATGTGCAGCAGAGGCTTGTTCCTAACATATTTAAAATTTAGGTCAATCAAACTTCTCTGTGGAAACTGAGTTGAAATCCAAAATCTCACAATCCTAATTTCAAGCCACATTCATTTTAACTTAATTTTAACATGTTTTGCAAAATGTTCCAATATAAACTTAATAGTTCCTATACCACCAAACATGGATCCTGATGATTTTATTTTCTAGATTGGCTGATAGGCTGAATAATCTTCTGTAGGGTAAGAAGTGTCAACTGCATCAAGCACATGGAGGTGGACTGGCTACAGAAGAAAGGTTTTCCAAATCAAATTCCAAGTATTTTTTTCTTTTTAATTACCAGTAGGAGAAATATCTAATGTAGATGACAGGTTAATGGGTGCAGCAAACCACCATGGCACATGTATACCTATGTAACAAACCTGTACATTCTGCACATGTATCCCAGAACTTAAAAGTATAACAAAATTTTTTTAAAAAATTGGGGTTAGATTCAGAGGCTTGATTCAATTTAGATTTGTTTTGGTCAGAAGTACTTCATATGTGGTGGTGTTTATTCCTGTAGTGTTACACAAGGGGTTCATTGTGTCTAAGTGTCTCTCCTCTTGTGATGTTAAGATTAATTACTATGTTCAAGTATCGTTAAGCTGATCCATCCATTAGAAAATTTCCCATCCCTTTTTCACCTCGATTTTTCTGTAGCCTCTAAGGATTGTTGCTTGGTTCTGTATCATTAAACGTCATAAAAGGATGATATTCTAATTCTATAATTTTCTCTACTTTATTAGCTGGAATTATTCTATTAACTAAACTTCCTTTCATAAACCATTAGGTTACACTGAGGGGTAGTATGTATAGAAAGGGTTGGATGAGTGCCTAATTCTTTTGCAATATTTCCACTTTTCAAAACAATGAGTTGTTTCCCTAGGGTTCTCCAAAGGCAAGCAATGAGTTGATATTGTTTGTTTTATTTTATTTTTCTTTTAGAGTGTCATCATGAGCTGTAGAAGTTTTTATATTTAACGTGTTTTAATCTATAGTAGTCATTATTTTATTTAATGTTCAAATTGCTTCATCTTTGTCCAGCGACAGCCCCTTAAGCTTGGCTTCTGAGCCTTTTTGACATACTCTGGTATGATAGTTTGGTCCAGATTCATCTAGTAGAATGGCTACACAGACCTAGACTCAGCCATTTTTCTAAGATAACCTAGTTCCTTTCAGTGTGACGTGTTTTAAGTGGATTCAATACGGGCACTAGAGTTGCTCATTGTTACTGGGTCTGTCATGTTTCTCACGTTTCCAGTGCATGGAGCCAGTATATATATATTATATTTTTAAGAGAAAAGACATTATTGGCTTCCATCCTGGGCCGTTTTTCCTTCTCTTTATAGGTAATGATGTTTTAAATCAATTTTCATTAAAACTTTCCAATTTTTAAAATATAAGCAAATAGAATGTTTCTATTAGTTTTCTCCTATTTCATACATATAAGGTGGCATATTCTACACTGGTGGAGTCCAATAGAATTTCACAAAGGTGAAAATATTCTATGTCTAAACTGTCCAACATAGCCACTAGATACCTATGACTATTAAACACCTAAAATGTGGTAAGTGTGACTGTGGAAGTGAATTTAAAATTCCATTTAAATTTAGTTAACTTAAATAGCCATGAGTGGCCAGTGGCTATGGTATGGGACAACAGCAGCTCTATACATTTTTCTGCACTTTGCTTTATTCACTTAATGGTATATCCTGGAAATAACTACATAGCAGTAGAGAGAGGGAGTCTTCCTTGCTTGTTTATACTGGCATCGAAATCTAGGATGTAGATGCACCTTAGATTATTCAATCAATCTTTTATTGGTGGACGTCTGTCTTATTTCTAATCTTCTGCTGTTACAATTTGTTCTGCTAAGAATGACCTTGTGCTTCTGCCTTTTTGTCTTTTCGAATTGTATCTTTGGGGTACATTCTCCAAAGAAAGATTGTTAGTTCCAAGAGAAAATAATTGTGCCCTGTGAAATAGAAGATTTGAAACAGAGAGCATTTAGAAATATAGTAGCAAGAAATGAATGCTGGTTTTATCTTATCATTCCTTTGATTCCATGTACTTTCTGCTCTTTTATTTTCTTTCTAGTGTGACGTGGGTGAAGGAGTTCTTATTGAGCCATGGGAGGAAGAAATAGTACAGAAGAGCAAAGAATAATAATGAGTCAGCTAGACAGAAGACAGGAGTCATCACATTTGTACGCCAGTTACTTGACCCATCAATTGACTGTGTTTTTTGGGGTGAGTCTCTTCCCTCTGTTGGCCTCTGTTCTAACACAGAAGGACATTCAATATAGAAACAGTGATTGGGGAGGGGGCTTTTGGGTGAGAAGGACTGGGATTTGACCCTGGGAACCATTACTTGCTGGTTGCATGATCTATATCAACCAATTTATCTACTGTGTGCCCTGTAACCATTTATGTTTTTTATTATTATTCCTATCACGCATACAAAGACTGAATGAAAAAGTGGGGATCACTTTGCCCGGTAGTACAATGTTCTCTGAGCGTATAATTTCATAAGTTTTGGACAGAGTGGTTGACATGCAGGTTAAAGAAGTCTAAAGAAAGCTCTTGAGTAGACCCAGGCATATAACATCATTTAAGATGCTACAAGTATGGCATTTCTAATCAAATGCATTGTTAAGGAATTGGGTCTGGGCCAGCTGTAAAGTGTTCATTAAAAAGCAAAGTTAGATTATATCTTATACCTTGTCATGTACACAGAATGTTTCATCCACATGTTAGTACTTAAGATAAAAGCAAAACTGAAAATAACAACAAAAATCTCAGGATACTGTACTGTACATATAATTATAATAGCTTTATGATTGCATTTGTAATGCATGTACAGTACATGTGCATATATCCATGTATAAAAAATCATTAGAAAGATCTAGTACCATGTTAATTTTAATTATGATGGAATTGCTGGCTCTTGATATTTTTAACCTCTGCATTTGACTCAATATTAAACATTTGCTAAGGTGAGAGTATGGATTGTACATATTCCATACCCCATGCTTGACTTACTATGGGAGTTACATCCTGATAAACTCATTGTAAGTTGAAAATAATTGTAGGTCAAAAATGGGCATTTGTAGACAAGATGGGATGTGAAGACACAAAACAATATTAAAGAATGCTGGCAACACTGTACACTGTAGAGTCTCAGTTGTTTATCCTCGTGATTGCATGGCTGACTGGGAGCTGTAGCTCACTGCTGCTCCCTAACCAGCATCACAAGAGAGTATAATACTGCATTTTTCTAGCCCAGGAAAAGATCAAAATTTAAAACTTGAAGTATAGTTTCTACTGAATGTGTACCACTTTCACACTATCATAAAATTGAAAAATTATAAGTCAAAACATCAACAGGGAATATCTGTATTTATGATAAAAACTATATCCCCTAAAACCTCTGCTACTTGTGAAATGTTTCAAATAAAAAACAGAGAGAACTATGAAATCAGTCCAGCTTAGGAAAAACTTTACTCCTCCCTAATTGTATCTCCTTCCTTCTCTGCTATAGATAATCAGCATCCAGAAAGCAATGATTATAATTCCCAAATGTGACTTTATCCTTTTATTCCATATGAAAGCTTCCCTAAACAAAACATAGTATTGTTTTGCATGTTTCACCACAAACACACATATACCTGATTCTTACACTCAAGAAAGCATTATGACGTGTTCAAGGGGAGATCTTTGTCAAGATGCTGGCACGGTATTTGGTGTGTCATTGACAGTGCCAGTGTTTGCTTCCTTCCCATCTCAACTCTTCTGATCTTTAACAGGGATGTTGTTTCATAATCTGGATAGCATCATTATATTTTAGTGAGTATTTGGGAATGTAAGGGAACCACACACACTCATCTATATTATGTAGGAAGTTAGATGCCATCTCTGTGCTATGCAATGTGATGAAGTTGGGATGAGGGAAGAATACTCACTCTTTTCTGTTGTATGATGCTATGGTAGTGAGTTACACTTAGTGAACCTTACCTTGCTCATCAATAAAACTAGCATATTGATATTTACCTCACAGGAGTGTTATAAGGAGAAATGAGCAAAACTAAAGAAACCATCTGATACATAATACTTCAATAAATATATATTTGGTCTCCCCTTGGTTTTCCCTTCCTCAAAAGACTTAAACACGAACCTCCTACAGAGATCATTTAAATTTGAAACATTGGGAAAGGAAACATACATACTCATATGTTATAGAACACCTTTGGTGACATTTCTTTGTGGATGAGATACCTGAGAATGGTGGAAGTTTGGGATCAAATAATCACTTTGTTACTTTTTATTTGATGTGTTCTTCTCTTCCTTTTTACCTTCCATTGTGACACTGGAATAGCAACCTTTGTTTGAACCCCAGAAAGGAGACAGTACAGAATAAAAGAGCATAAAGATGAGTATTCTGTACAACAGACTGAAATCAGGAGACCTGGGGACTGAATGCCAGATCTGTCCTTGTCTAGAAGACACTTTCCCTGACTGGACACAGGACTTATTGAGAAAAAGATTATATATGCCAATGGTTAGGGATGGTGACTTGAGAGTCAGAGTTTAGTTTGAACTTGGAATCATTTAATAACTCATTTCATGCTGTCTGGCAAATCTTGAATGTCTCAATATATTAGACTCACATGCAATGAATGTACGTTATGATGCATGCATACAGAGAATAATGGGGGTAATATACAAACATAATACCTTTTTTTAAGTTAATGAGTAGTAGGATTACTTGATTAATTATATATTTATTTCTGGACATAACTATATTTTTCACAACCTCTTAATTGATACAAATCATTTTTATAATCAGAACTAGTCATAGAAACATTTATGGTTCTGAAATATTTTAGACATAAAGAAACTTACAAAAAGAATATACTGTATATACTCACATTAAGAAATAAACCAAAAAGACTCTGCATTGCCAGGACAATCCTAAGCCAAAAGAACAAAGCTGGAGGCATCACGCTACCTGACTTCAAACTGTACTACAAGGCTACAGTAACCAAAACAGCATGGTACTGGTACCAAAACAGAGATATAGACCAATGGAACAGAACAGAGCCCTCAGAAATAATATCACACATCTACAGCCATCCTATCTTTTACAAACCTGACAAAAACAAGAAATGGGGAAAGGATTTCCTATTTAATACATGGTGCTGGGAAAATTGGCTAGCCATAAATAGAAAGCTGAAACTGGATCCTTTCCTTACTCCTTATACGAAAATTAATCCAAGATGGATTAGAGACTTAAATGTTAGATCTAAAACCATAAAAACCCTAGAAGAAAACCTAGGGAATACCATTCAGGACATAGGCATGGGCAAAGACTTCATGTCTAAAACACCAAAAGCAACAGCAACAAAAGCCAAAATTGACAAATGGGATCTAATTAAACTAAAGAGCTTCTGCACAGCAAAAGAAACTACCATCGGAGTGAACAGGCAAGCTACAGAATGGGAGAAAATTTTTGCAATCTACTCATCTGACAAAGGGCTAATATCCAGAACCTATAAAGAACTCAATCAAATTTACGAGAAAAAAACAAACAACCCCATCAAAATGTGGGCAAAGGATATGAATAGCCACTTCTCAAAAGAAGACATTCATACAGCCAACAGACACATGAAAAAATGCTCATCATCACTCACCATCAGAGAAATGCAAGTCAAAACCACAATGAGATACCATTTCACACCAGTTAGAATGGCAATCATTAAAAAATCAGGAAACAACAGTTGCTGGAGAGGATGTGGAGAAATAGGAACACTTTTACACTGTTGATGGGACTGTAAACTAGTTCAACCATTGTGGAAAAGAGTGTGGCGATTCCTCAAGGATCTAGAACTAGAAATACTATTTGACCCAGCCATCCCATTACTGGGGATATACCCAAAGGATTATAAGTCATGCTGCTATAAAGACCCATGCACACGTATGTTTATTGCGGCAATATTCACAATAGCAAAGACTTGGAATCAACCCAAATGTCCATCAGTGACAGACAGGATTAAGAAAATGTGGCACATATACACCATGGAATACTATGCAGCCATAAGAAAGAATGAGTTTGCGCCCTTTGTAGGGACATGGATGCAGCTGGAAACCATCATTCTCAGCAAACTATCGCAAGAACAGAAAACCAAATACCGCATGTTCTCACTCATAGATGGGAATTGAACAATGAGATCACTTGGACACAGGAAGGGGAGCATCACACACCGGGTCCTATTGTGGGGAGGGGGTAGGGGGGAGGGATAGCATTAGGAGATATACCTAATGTAAATGATGAGTTAATGGGTGCAGCACACCAACATGGCACATGTATATATATGTAACAAACATGCACGTTGTTCACATGTACCCTAGAACTTAAAGTATAATAATAGAAAAAAAAAGTTTTCAGTTCCAGTCCGTAAGACCAATGTATGGCATTTGAATAGGACATACAGATTTTTTTTTTCATTCCTTTAAAGAGAATTAAAGAGAAAACAAGAAGATTGAGAAAAAAAGAGAAATAAACCATTATATGTACAATCGAAATTCACTCAAAGTCTGGGCTGGGTGCAGTGGCTCACACCTGTAATCCTTGTACTCTGGGAGGTTGAGATGGGCGGATCGCTTGAGACCAGGAGTTTGAGACCAGCCTGGGCAACATGGTGAAACCACTTCTCTATAAAAAAATACAAAAATTAGTTGAGCATGGTGGTGCAGGACTGTAGTCCCAGTTACTTGGGAGGCTGAGATGGGAGGATCACCTGAGCCCGGGAGGTCAAGGCTGTGCTGAGCCATAATTGTACCACTACACTCCAGTCTAGGTGACAGAGTAAGACCCTGTCTTAAAAAAAAAAAAGAAAGAAAGAAAGAAAGAAAGTCAAAGTTTCTTCTGCTTGCATTAGACTCCTTCTTACAAAGGAGTAATCAGTAACAAGCATTTAGACTTTTCATTATTTATCCTTCGTTACATATGTATATATTTCTGCATGAAATATGGTGTGATTTTGTTGCGTGTTTTATCTATAGTTGTCTGGCTATCTGACGGAAAGGAGAAAGGAAGAAACATGAGAAGAACAAATACTCATTCATATCTCAACACTGTGACCTGCCATATATGCCTCTTTACATGTGTACTGTCTTTCAGAGCTACTAAACCAGACACACCCACTTTTCCAGTTTACGTGCTATAGAGAGCACTAACAGAATTGGTACATATCATTTTTCAGTGATTTAAAAAAATGTGATGTGTTTAAAGTCTTAAGGGTTTCCCAGGTGACAGCCAGCTCAAAACAATGTTACAGTGTATCTTTGTGGGTTTTTTTTTTTTTTTTTTTTTTTTCCTTGAGACAGGATCTCTTCAGCCTCCTTATGTTGTTCAGGCTGGAGTGGTTATTAACAGGCACAATCACAGCACACTACAACCTAGAACTCCTGGGCTCAATTGTTCCTCTCACTTCAGCCTCCCAAGTAGCTGGGATTTGCAGTGTATCTTGAATGTGAAATATCTTCCCATTGTCCAGGCATAATTTCCCACTTTTATTCACGCGATTAACGCATCTGTGTCTGTAAATCTGGAACTAATCTGGGCAATCTTGGTGAAAAAAAGTCAGTGATTGCCAGGAGTTGGTTTTTATGTGTCCGATCTACTATCCAAATCCCTTGGTTAGTTTAGGTATGCATCCCATTTAGAACTTGATATGATTTGGTATTATATGTGATTGGCATGTGTATATTTTCCTTTCTGCTTAATATTTTTAATTGTATGAGCAAGGTACTTCATACATGTGTTGATTACTCCCGGGGACCAGGGCCGAGTGAGACTGTGACTCTACTTTTACCCTGAATCCTGCTGTGTTAGGATTCTCTCCTCTGGAAGCTGTGGTGCTGAGCCCTAGTGGTTTCATGCAGTCCCTCCCCTTTCCCTCCCCTGTGGCAGTTACTGCTTGGCCAACTAGGTGGGTAAAAAGAGGAGTCTGCTGTCAATTCAAGGGACTTTATTTGTGCTACTGCAGAAAGAAGCATGTTATGAAACCACTTTCATCTCATGACCTTCCCTAAAATCTTGAAAAGTAGAAATGTCATCTGGCTGTTGAATGTAAGGTTCATCTGAGAGACGTGCTTGCCCTTCCCCCGGGTGTCTATAATTTCCCTAAACCTGCCCAACTGGGGATGTCATGTAGATAGATTCATACTTTAATTCTAGGACTACTCTAGTACCTAATTGTCTTGGCTTAGACATGTTATCATTCCTAACGTTGAGCAACTTTCCTATGAAAAGGGCAGGGGTATTTTGTTTTTATTGTTTTTCTCACTTCCAGAACCAAGACACTTTTCTTGTAGATAAAAATGGAAAATACCTGAAAGTAATACAATCTTTAAAAAACCTTAAAATTTTATTATGCATGGATAAGCACTGTCAACATTTGAATGTTTTTTCAGAAATTATATTATGCAAATGTAACTATATATTTAAGAATAGAAATAAAATAGTATCCTACTTTTAGGTTTGTAAACTGCTTTTTAATGACAAATATATATTGTGAAGGTCAACCCACACTAACAAAATCCACATTATAATAAAAAATGGCAGTAGAAACAGTACTAGTCAATCCGGGTATGAAATAATGATAGAAATGGTTAATATTTATTGTGATTTTTCTCAGTTCCTGACACTGCTGTAATTCTAAACCCATACTTCATTTAATCCTCACCACCATCTATAAAGAGGAGCAGTTGTTTCCAACTTTAAACATAAGAGAACTGGGGTACAACAAGGGTAGGGCTAGCAAGTTGTGAGGCTGAGATTTGAACACAGGCTCTGTGGTTCCTGAGTAAATTTATCTAACCAGCATGTGCTACTTCTGCTCATTAGATCTCCAGCCTTACTGTTGATCAGGGCACAGCAAAACAAAACAAAACAAAACAAAAAACAAAAAAACAAACAAACAAAAGAAAAGCTAACCAAAACTAAGGCTTTGTATTAAGTTTCCTATGACTGCTGTACATAGTACCAAACACTTGTGGCTTAAGACAACAGAAATTTAGTCTCTCACAGTTCTGGATGCAACACTTTTGAAACACCCAAGAATGTCAATAACCTTTTGTCTACAAAACATGGAACTCAAGGAATATCAATCTGAAGTCCAGGTGTCGATGGGGCCTTGCTCCTTTTGAGTCTGTGGGAAGAATCTTTCCTTTCCTGTTCCTAGTATCTGGTGATGGCCATAGATCCTTGATATTGCTTGCTTGCTTGCAGGGACATCACTCCAGTCTCTTCCTCTGTCACCACATGTTGCTCTCCCTGTGTGTCTCTGTCTTTAGTGGCATTTTCATTATCTTATATGACCACAAGTCATGTTGGATTAGAGCTCACCCTAATAGTCTTGTCTTAACTTGATTACATCTGCAAAGACTCCTTTTTGAAAATTATTATTACACTTTAAGTTCTTGGGTACATGTACAGAACATGCAGATTTGCTACATATACACGTGCCATGGTGGTTTGCTGCACCCATCAACCCATCATCTACATTAGGTATTTCTCCCAATGATATCCCTCCCCTAGCCCCCCGCCTCAATAGGCCCTGGTGTGTGATGTTCCCCTCCCTGTGTCCATGTGTTCTCATTGTTCAGCTCCCACTTATGAATGAGAACATACAGTGTTTGGTTTTCTGTTCTTGTGTTAGTTTGCTGAGAATGATGGTTTCCAGCTTCATCCATGTCCCTGCAAACGACATGAACTCATCCTTTATTTATTTATTTATTTATTTATTTATTTACTTATTTGTTTGTTTGTTTATTTATTTATTTATTTATTTTTGAGATGGAGTCTCGCTCTGTCACCCAGGCTGGAGTGCAGTGGCG